>NC_141548.1:30990000-31165000 GCF_021556685.1 Rattus norvegicus
GGTTGTACCAGTTTGCAATCCCACCAACAAGGGAAGAGTGTTCCTCTTTCTCCACATTATCGCCAGCCTCTGTTGTCGCCTGAGATTTTGATCTTAGCCATTCTGACTGGTATGAAGTGGAATCTCAGGGTTGTTTTGATTTGCATTTCCCTAATGACTAAGGATGTTGAACATTTCTTTAGGTACTTCTCAGCCATTCGATATTCCTCAACTGAGAATTCTTTGTTTAGCTCTGTGCCCCATTTTTAATAGGGTTATTTGGCTCTTTGGAGTCTAACTTCTTCAGTTCTTTGTATATAAAGGATATTAGCCCTCTATCAAATGTAGGATTGGTAAAGATCTTTTCCCAATCTGTTGGTTGCCATTTTGTTCTAATGACAGTGTACTTTGCCTTACAGAAGCTTTGCAATTTTATGAGGTCCCATTTGTTGATTCTTGATCTTAGAGCATAAGCTATTGGTGTTCTGTTCAGGAAATTTTCCCCAGTTCTCATGTATTCGAGGCTCTTCCCCACTTTCTCTTCTATTAGTTTGAGTGTATTAGTTTTCTGTGGAGGTCCTTGATCCACTTGGACTTGAGCTTTGTACAAGGAGATAAGAATGGATCAACTTGTATTCTTCTACATCAAACCCCTCTCCTCAAGATTCAGAGATCTGTAGAAAATAGGAAGTGGAAAGTTTGTAAGCCAAGGGTAGTGGATGATGACAAAGATAGTGTCCTCCAGACACAACAGGGCTGATGCAAGTATGAACTCATAGAACTCTGATAGTACAGACAAGACCTACAGAACTTCAAGCCAAACAAAACTCCCAGCACTGAGAAGGGGAATTGGGGACTAAGTTCTGCCTCTCACTAAGAAGCTATTTGCAATTGCTACTTGCTAAGAGAGGACAATTCTGTTTCCTCCAAAGGAGTGATACTGACCATATCTCAGGTCAGGCCCCATGCTCTAGAGTAGTTAGACAACACAAAATGGACTGTATGTGTTTGTGGGCTTTCATTCTACTTGTTTGTGTTTGATATTTTTTCTTTGGGGGTTTAGTTTATGTTTTGAGTTGTCTTTGTTTTGAGAAAAGGGAACAACATGATGTTGGCTAATGAGAGACAGGAGGAGGAGCTCAAATGTGATCAAATACATTGTATGAAAAAATTAAAACTAATAAATGAAAAATGAGAGAGACAGAGAGGGGGGCAGAATGGTCAACTTGCATTCCTCTACACACTGACCACCAGTTTAGCCAGCATCATTTGTTGAAAAGGTTTTTCCCCAACTGGTTGGTTTTAGTTCCTTTGTCAAAGATCAAATGACCATAGATATGTGGGTTCATTTCTGGATCTTCAATACTATTCCACTGATCTACCTGCCTGTCTCTATACCAATACCATGCAGTTTTTACTACTATTGATTTGTAATACAGCTTGAGGTTAGGGATGGTGATTCCCCCAGTTCTTTTATTAGTAAGAATAGTGTTCGCTATCCTGGGGTTTTTGTTATTCCAAATGAATTTGCAAATTCATTTTTCTAACTCTATGAAGAATTGACTTGGAATTTTGATGGGGATTGCATTGAATTTGTAGATTGCTTTTGGCAAGATGGCCATTTTTACTATATTAATCCTGCCAATCCATGAGCATGGAAGATCTTTCCATCTTCTGAGATCTTCAATTTCTTTCTTCAGAGACTTGAAGTTCTTGTCATACAGATCTTTCATTTGCTTGATTAGAGAATCACCCCGAGGTATTTTATATTATTTGTGACTATTGTGAGGGTGTCATTTCCCTAATTTCTTTCTCTGTCTGTTTATCCTTTGAATAGAGGAAGGCTACTGATTTGTTTGAGTCAATTTTATATCTAACCACTTTGCTGAAGTTATTTATCAGGCTAGTAGTTCTCTGGTGAAATTTTTGGGGTCACTTAAGTACCCTATCATATCATCTGCAAATAGTGATATTTTGACTTCTTCCTTTCCAATTTGTATCCTTTTAACTTCCTTTTGTTATCTAATTGCTCTGGCTAGGACTTTAAGTACTATATTGAATAGGTAGAGAGTGAGTGAGCAGCCTTGCGTAGTCCCTGGTTTTAATGGAATTGCTTCAAGTTTCTCTCCATTTAGTTTGATGTTGGCTACTGGTTTTCTGTATATTGCTTTGACTATGTTTAGGTATGGGCCTTGAATTCCTGATCTTTCCAGGACTTTTATCATGAAGGGGTGTTGAATTTCATCAAATGCTTTCTCCGTATCTGATGAGATGATCATGTGTCCCCCTTCCCCACTTGGGTTTGTTTATATAGTGGATTACATTGATGGATTTCTGTATATTTAAGTATTCCTGCATCCCTGGGAAGATGCCTAATTGATCACGATGGATGATTGTTTTGATGTGTTCTTGGATTTGGTTTATGAGAATTTTGTTGAGTATTTTTGCATCAATATTCATGAGGAAAATTGGTCTGAAGTTCTCTTTCTTTCTTGAGTTTTTGTGTGGTTTAGGTATAAGCGCAATTGTGGCTTCATAGAAGGAATTGGGTAGTGTTCCTTCTGTTTCTATTTTGTGGAATAGTTTGAAAAATATTGGTAGTAGGTCTTCTGTGAAGGTCTGATAGAATTTTGCACTAAACCCATCCGGTCCTGGGCTTTTTTAGTTGGGAGACCTTTAATGACTGTTTCTATTTCTTTAAGGGTTATGGGACTGTTTAGATGGTTCCGCTGGTCCTGATTTAAATTTGGTACCTCTATCTGTCTAAAAATCTGTCCAGATTTTCCAATTTTGTTGAGTATAGGCTTTTATAGTAGAATCTGGTAATTTTTTAAAATTTTCCTCCATTTCTGTTGTTATGTCTCCCTTTTCATTTCTGATTTTGTTCATTTGGATACTGTCTCTGTGCTCTCTGATTAGTCTGGGTAAGGGTTTATCTATCTTTTTGTTGTTCTCAAAGAACTAGCTCCTAGTTTTGTTGATTCTTTGTATAGTTCCGCCCCTCTTTGGCTCTACTTGGTTGATTTCCGTCATGAGTTTGATTATTTCCTGCCATCTATTCCTCTTGGGTGTATTTGCCTCTTTTTGTTCTAGAGTTCTCAGATGTGCAGTCAAGCTGCTAGTGTATGCTCTCTCTAGTTTCTTTTTGGAGGCACTAGAGCTATGAGTTTTCCTCCTGGCACTGCTTCCATTGTGTCCCATAAGTTTGGGTATGTTGTGCCTTCGTTTTCATTAAATTCCAAAAAGTCTTTCATTTCTTTCTTTATCTGTTCTTTGGCCAAGTTGTCATTGAATAGAGTGTCGTTCAACTTCCATGTATATCTGGGCTTTCTGTTGTTTACATTATTATTGAAGACCAGCCTGAGTCTGTGATGATCTGATAGGATGCATGGTATGATTTCAATCTTCTTGTATCTGTTGAAGCCTGTTTTGTGACCGATTATATGGTCAGTTTTGGAGAAGGTACCATGAGGTGCTGAGAATAAGGTATATACTTTTTAGGATGAAATGTTCTAAAAATATCTGTTAGTTTCTCTATGTCTCTGTTTAATTTCTATTTCCACGATCTGTCCTTTGATGACAGTGGGGTGTTGAAATCTCCTACTATTATTGTGTGAGGTGCAATGTGTGATTTGAGCTTTAGTAAGGTTTCCTTTATGTATGTAGGTGCCCTTGCATTTGGAGCATAGATTGAAAGTTCATCTTGGTGGATTTTTCCTTTGATCAATATGAAGTGTCCTTCCTTATCTTTTTTGATAACTTTTGGTTGAAAGCTGACTTTATTCAATATTAGAATGGCTACTCCAGCTTTTTTCTTGGGACCACTTGCTTGGGAAATCATTTTCCAGCTTTATACTCTGAGGTAGTATCTGTCTTTGTCACAGAGGAGTGTTTCCTGTATGCAGCAAAATGCTGAGTACTGTATCCAGCCATCTAGTCTATGTCTTTTTATTGGGGAATTGAGTCCATTGATGTTTAGAGATATTAAGGAAAAGTGATTTTTGCCTCCTGTTATTTTTGTTGTTAAATGTTGAATTATGTTTGTGTGGCTATCTTCTTTTGGGTTTGTTGCAAGGAGATTATTTTCTTGCTTTTTCTAAAGTGTATTTTCCCTCACTGTGTTGGAGTTTTCCATTTATTATCCTTTGTAGGTCTGGGTTTGTAGAAAGATACTGTGTAAATTTGGTTTTGTCATGGAATATCTTGGTTTCTCCATCTATGCTAATTGAGATTTTTGCTGGATACAGTAACCTGGGCTGGCATTTGTGTTCTCTTAGGGTCTATATGACATCTATCCAGGATCTTCTGGCTTTCATAGTCTCTGATGAGAAGTCTGGTGTGATACTGATAGGTCTGCCTTTATATGTTTCTTAACTTTTTTCCCTTACTGCTTTTAATATTCTTTCTTTATTTTGTGCATTTGTTGTTTTGATTATTATGTAACAGAAGAAGTTTCCTTTCTGGTCCAGTCTATTTGGAGTTCTGTAGACTTCTCATATGTTCATGGGCTTCTCTTTTTTTAGGTTGGGGAAGTTTTCTTCTATAATTTTGTTGAAGATATTTCCTGGTCCTTTAAGTTGGGAATCTTCACTCTCTTCTTCACCTATTATCCTTAGGTTTGGTCTTCTCATTGCGTCCTGGATTTTCTGGATATTTTAGGCAAGGAGCTTTTTGCATTTTGCATTTTCTTTGACTGTTGTGTCAGTGTTTTCTATGGTATCTTCTGTACTTGAGATTCTCTCTTCTATCTCTTGCATTCTGCTGGTGATGCTTGTATGTATGAGTTCTGATCTCTTTCCTAGGTTTTCCATCTCCAGGGTTGTCTCCCTTTGTGATTTCTTTATTGTTTCTATTTCCATATTTAGATCCTGGATAGTTTTGCTCAATTCATTCGCCTGTTTCATTGTGTTTTCCTTTAAATCTTTAATGGATTTTTGTGTTTCCTCTTTAAGGGCTTCTACCTGTTTACCTGTATTCTCTTGTGTTTCTTTAAGGGAGTTATTTATGTCCTTCCTAAAGTTCTTTATCATCATCATAAGATGTGACTTTAAATCTGAATCTTGTTTTTCCGATGTGATGCAGAAAAGGACTTGTTAGTGGGAGAACTGTGTTCTGATAATGCCAATTATGTTCTTGTGCTTGCCTCTTGCCATCTGGTTATCTCTGGTGCTACCTGCCCTTGCAGTCTCTGACGGGAGCCTGCCCCTCCTGTGATCCTGGTTGTATCAGAGCTACTCAGAGTTCGGGTGTCTCTGTGATCTGTGATTCTAGGATCCTGTGAATCTGAGATTTTGTTGTGTCAGAGCTCCTGGGAGTCAAGCTTTCTCAGGGTTTTGCAGAGGTGGGTGGATAGCCAGAGTCCAGGGTTTGCTCCAGGCATAGGTGCAAGCTAGAAGGAAACTGTGCCTCTAGCTGGGTGGAGGTTTATGTTTCCCTGGTTCCTATGGGGGTCCCGGTTACGCTAGGTGTTGAGAAAGATGTTGTGGCCTCAACTGTGATCTTGTGTGTGTCAGAGCTCCAGTGCTCCTGGGTGTGTTCAATCTCCTGGGAGTCAAGCTTCCTCTGTGATCATGTGATCATGTGATCCTGTGATCCTGTGATCCTGTGATCCTGGGCATTTCAGAGTACCAGGTAGTCAGGCTCCCTCTGGGTGTTGTAAGAATGGATGTAGAGCCAGCACCCCAGGTCTGCTTCAGGTGCAGGTTCAGACTGGTAGGAACCTGTGCCACTGGCTGGACAGGGGTTCCTGTGTCCCTAAATCCTGAGGATCCCAGGGGCAATCGTTGTGGCCTCCTCACCTGTGATCCTGGGCATGTTAGAGCATTTGGGAATAGGGCTTCCTCTGGGTTGTTGGTTGTTAATTAGTGATTGGCAGAGGAGGGCCCAGCCTGACCATTCCTGGGCTGGTGGTCTTTGGTTCTATAAGAAAGCAGGCTAAGCAGTTATAGGGAGCAAGCCAGTAAGCACCCCCTCCAGGTCTCTGCATCTGCTCCTGTCTCTAGAATTCTTTCCTGTCTGAGTTCCTATCCTGACTTCCTTAGATGATGGGCAATGTCATGGAGGTGTAAACCAAATAAACTCTTTCCTTTCCAACTTGCTTTTTGGTCATGGTGTTTAATCAGAGTAATAGAAATCCTAACTAGTCAGTCTTCCTCCAGTGAACTACCCCTGTGAAGGAAATCATTATCCCTGTCTGAGACATTTTACTTGGGCTAGGGCCCTGAAGTGGGAAAGGCAAGCTCTTGTATCCAGAATATCAAAGTAAATGTAAAATGTTCATCCTCTAGTCAGTTATTACTCAAAATATAAGTGGGAGGCACAAATAACTAAACTCATTAGTGTTAGGTATCAGAAACCCAGGCCAAAGGCTAACTGAGGTGCCTATTAGCATACCAAAGGAGACACTGGAGGAGTGTAGCCGCCTCCCAGCACATCTCACCAGGCCCCCTACCCTAAACCTTTCCCTCCCTGAGGCTGGGCTTCTACTTACCTTCACCCAGTTTGATTCCTATAGAATGCAGCCATTTTTAGTTCACTTCTCTCTTGGTCTCCTGACCTTTTGACCTGGGCTGCCTGAGTCAGGAGCTTCTCTCTTGTTCTCTCCCCCCTCTCTCCTCTCATGGTCCAATTTAGCTTTCCGGCCATGTTCAGCCTGGATTTGTCCCTCTCTCTGCTTTCTCCCTTATATCTTCAATAAAAAAAAACCTCCACACTTTAGAAGTAGTCATGTCCTCCTCCTTATATTTCTTTTTTTTTCTTCCAGTTAGGTCATAAACAATACAGAGTCATGAAAGTAGGGATGGGACTTGGGTGAAGTATTTATAGGGGTGGGGTAAATACAGAGAGGGTGGGATGAGAGTAATCATGATGTACTATCTACATGTACAAAATTGTCAAAGTACAGAGTTAATAAAAACAGAAAACTACAAGTAGATCAATTTGGTGTAAATACAGAATCATTACCAAAGCTCACAAAGCCATCCCTGTTCTGACTTGCTTCTCTGACCTCAACTCCCATGACTCCATCACCTGGACTAAACTGTATGCCTACCATCTCCTATGTGACTCTCTCTCTCTCTCTCTCTCTCTCTCTCTCTCTCTCTCTCTCTCTCTCTCTCTCTCTCTCTCTCTCTCTCCCTACCTTCCCCTGTGCTCAATGCCCAGGCCACTAATCTTTAGAGAATATATCAATGAATACTCTTGTCTTCTAGTTTCAAACTAGTTTCAACTCAGGAGGAACTCCTACAAAGATCAAAGGGAAAAAGTTTAGTTAAGGTCAAGATGTCTCTTCCCCAGATTCTTCCTTGGGACTAACACAGGCTGGTATTGACCCATTTGTATCAAGTCAGTTTCTTAAAGAGGCTTTTCCAGGTAGCCTATTTCCAGTTCTGAAAACCACTCCTCGCTTATTCAATACCTGGAGTGATGCTTGTCTCAGAGTATACTATAGTATAGTGTGTGTGCGTGCGATATGTATGTAGTCTATTCATGCTATATGAGTATTTTATATGTTTACAACTGATGACATGTTTCCCCAAATAATACAGGTAGCCACTAATTTCCTGCCAGAATTCTAACACTGATTTCAGATCAAAATGCATGTCGATTTCAATTTAAATGTTGCTTCTTCAGTGAGGCCTTTCCTTCCCTGCTTGTTAAACCTCTCTCAATACCTGTATGTTTTCTGTAACCATGCCTGCTGCACTTAATGGCAAATATTGAAAGTTGACGTCACCTTCACTGAAGACATCATGCTCCATGACATCAGAAATGAAGTCTGTCTCTGACATTGCAGTAGCTAAAGAGCTCGTGCTGTATAGCAGTTTCCTCTAAGAGAGAGCATTCCATATTGGGGGGAAGCTCATTAAAATTCAGGAAATAGAGTCAGGCATAATGACACACACCTTTAATCCTAAGTAAATGGATCACTGAGTTCGAGGCCAGACCGGTCTACAGAGTGAGTGCAAGGACAGCTACACAGAGAAACCCTAATCACAGACTGATGGAGAAAAACAAACGTACTGCAAATGTCTAAAGAGGGAACGCATAAGAACAATGGCTGCTTACTATTGGCTTAGTTTCTCTGTGTTCTCACTGTCCATTCATCCGTGATTCTGTCTTCTCCCTCCAAGTCTCACCAGAGCCATTTTACCTTCACACTTCACCAGGATCTCAACACTTCACATATGCAGTTTCAGACTTCCCAGCTCCAGTAAATGATGCCACACTCCTGTTAGAGTTCACAACCAGGCACCAATTCCTTTTTGTCCCTTGAAGTCCCCCTGATAACTACTCTGCTTCAGTGAATTTTTTCCTTATTCTTTCCATCCCCCACCTCAATTCCTAGCAGCCCTCTGCGCTACAGACACACTTCCTTCTAAGATATCTTTACTCTAGGGCTGGATAGAGGGCTCAACAGTTAAGAGCATTTGCTGCTCTTGCAGAGGACTCTGGGGTCAGTTCCCAGCATTCAAATTTGGTGTTCACAACTGTCTATGTCTCCAGCTCTAAAGAATCTGATGGCCTACTGAGGCCTCCTTATGCATGTTAATACCCACACAGAAAGACACTCACCAGTGCATATGATGGTTTGTGTTCATTGACAGACTCTTGAATCACGGGAAACAGACCTAAGGGCATGCATGCATGTATGCGATTGACTCCATTGTGTTAGCTGATTTGGGGAGTGTTAAGCACCGTGAGTGGTGTCGTCCCCTGGCTGGCATCCTGGACTGCACATACGGAAAATGGAAGCAGCATGCATTCATATTCTCTGCTTCTTGGTTATGGATGTGGTGCGTCCAGCCGCTTCAAGCTCTCACCACTCTGACTTGCAACCGTGATGAATTTTGTACTTGAACAATGACCCAGAGTAAAGCTTTCTGCCTTAAGTTGCTTTTTTCAGAGTATTTTGTTCCAGCAAGTGGAAAAGTAACTAAGACACTGGCTATTCCACTTCCCACGACAGTTCCTGATTCTACACATGAATGTGACTCTGCCTGACTCTGAGAGGTCTCCAGAATCAATGCCTTAGCTTGCTGATCCATCCTGATTCCAATGGGTGATTTTCCACCCAATAGTTTTGCTTCAATCATTCTCAGACTTTTTACAAAAGCATTCCCTCTTCTCATGTATCTTGCTGTGTTCTCCAAAATAACCTTTAACCCCCATCTCTACCATACTGCTGCATATTCTTCATATTTCGTTTCAGCCAGAGAAACCACACTGGACTGCTATAGCCTTTCACAATCTCCTCTCTTCTAAATACTCATAGCCTGCCCCGAAAAATTATGAACCAATGCTATGTTGCCTGGCACCAATAGTTTTTAATCTATGTTTAATGTTAAACTTCCAAACTAACTTACAATTCCATCAAGGTTAAGATTAGATCATGTGAAGTTACATCACATTACTCACCTGATATTTGATGTGTGCATGGTATGTGATTCAAATGCCTCGAAGTTCTGCTAATATCTTTCATTCACTTTGGTGGTCTTAAGGGGAAAAGATCAGTTCTAGGTGTTTTATCTGTTATGGACTTCATGTAGGCATGGCGTTTCTATGGGACCTTCCTTGAGACAGTAGAAAATCGAGTTTAGGATTTAAAATGTAGAAAAATTATGTGGAGAAAACTAACATTGACTGCAATGAGCATGATGGGAAAATCCTGCCTGCTCCCTATGTGCTCTAAATCCAAAAAAAAAAAAAAAGGCATTGCTAGATATGCATAGAAAATATAGATGTGGATATTAGTCCAATAAGTGTGTGGAGGATGTTGATGCAAAATCTGTCTGTGTAATCTTTTTTTTTTTTTTGGTTCTTTTTTGCAAAGCTGGGGACCGAACCCAGGGCCTTGCGCTTCCTAGGTAAGCGCTCTACCACTGAGCTAAATCCCCAACCCCTTGTCTGTGTAATCTTAAGCATTTAGTGCAACTCCTGAGGCTCCAGTTCCTCTCTAAAGTTATCTGCTGTGATGATCTGATGTGATTATGCACTCACTCGACATAGTGCTTAATCTGCAGTCAAATTAAATACATACCACCTATCCCGGTCTATTTTGCCCTTTTTCCACATTCTTGTGTAAGAGTTGAGAAAGTGGAGAATCTGACTCTAGAATTCAAGATGACACAGAAAGGTATACCTCCTCCAGAGGGCAGTATGACCCATAAGTTAACCCAGCTCATCAGAAGCCACTAGTCATGTTTAAGGAAGTCTTCAAGGAGTAAACACCCTTCCACGCCATTCCTATCAACAGTCCACAGGGTGGACATCTACGGTTTTGTTTTGTTTTTTTCAAGTCAGACTTGCAACTCAGTCTGACATGACTAAAGGATTCACATCCTGATTTGCAGAAAGGAAAAGTCTAAGAATGTGATCTGGATGTGATGAGCTGCACTCAGGTGGAGGTAATCAATGCTTTCTCTCAGAATTTTAAAACTTGAAATTAGGAAGAGGAAGTTTGAGCATTTCTTTGGAGACTACCGTAAGATAAACCCCAGCCAGGAAATGTTTTCAGTCATGCCCACTGCCTTGCAACAGCATCCAGTCCACGTGAAAGAAGCTGATGCATACAGAGAAGTGGAGAAATGGATGGACTTCCAAGATTCAGTTCCCTCACACCCCAGATTCCTGAAGCCAAACCCAGATACACTTTACACTTTTCAGATTTATCAGTCAGTGTTTCTCTTATTTGTTTAAGTTGATTCAATTGCTGCACCTTGGGGGAGGAAAGCCTTATGGAACCAGTGAGAGTGTAAAAACAGATTTTCTAAGAAAAAAATTAAATGCCTATTTTAGAAGTGCTTCTCAGTAATCCAAGCATCCTGAAGAGGGCACTGTTTACATTCCCATCTCTCTCTCTCTCTCTCTCTCTCTCTCTCTCTCTCTCTCTCTCTCTCTCTCTCTCTCTCTCTCTCCCCATCCCTCCCTCCCTGTCTTCTTCATTTCCGCCCTCCCTCCCCCGACTTCCTTTTTATGAAAAGAAAGGTCTTTGCAAAAGAAAAAAACTACTTTATTTGGAGAGCCCTGGCCAGCTTCTAGGGCTCCTAAATCCAAGAGTTCAGTGAGCTGGCACAGGGAAAGGGAAATAAAGACAGCATTGGCAATGATTCTATGGCTTTGGCTAGACTGTGAGTTAATGGTTCACTGGGAAGGGGGCTGTGAGGGTAAAGCAATTATCCGTGTAATGTGTGATGAGTAGCAACAAGGTTCAGGTCGCCTCACCTGTCTTCCTTGAGGAAGAGCTGGGTGATGGAGTAACCAGTGACCCCCAACTTTCTGGAATGCTCTCTTTGCACAGGGTTACGTGGAGAGAAGACAGTACAGCAAAACCCTCTCTTCCTTGGCACCTGGGAAGGAAGAAACAGCACTATCTTCTGCAATTATTCAAGCTCTGCTACAGACAGACTGCTCTGGTACAGACAAGTTGTGGGGGAAAGCCTCGAGTTTCTGTTTGCCTTGCTGTCAAATGGAGCGGTGAAGAGGGATAGAAGACTGACAGCCTCACTTGATCAGAAAGCTCGCATCAGCACCCTGCACTTCTCGGGACTCCAGCACAGCCACTCTGCCATCTACTTCTGTGCTGTGGGGACACAGTGCTCTCCTGACGTTGTTGGTCTATACTCAAACCTGCATCTAGCACTCCAGGCTTCCTTAAAGCTCAGACTGTGTTTGTAGGGCTTAGCTCTCTGTTATCATTCAATACGGAAACTCTTGAAACAAATGGGAAAAAAAAGATAGCATTTAACATTTATTTCCTTTAGGAAGGAAAATCCTAAACATGTCTTTCCTGAAATTACAAAGTCTGTTCTCTCTGGCTTCACATTCAGCCTTCCATCACAAATGAGTTTACCTTTATGCACTATCACAAATAATTCCCATGAAATCTGAAGTCATTGTTTGCTTTAATATGAATGTAACATTTAACACTTACCAGTGGAAGAAAGGGGAGTACATAATTTATGAGACTATTCTATAATCAGCTTCTTACCTACTGTTCCCCAATAAAACACTGAGTGCTGTAGTCAAGTAAATCATATCTAGGTATCTGTTGGCCACAACAGTTGGAGGGATTTTTTTTGTAGGACTTTCAAAGACAATAAATGGGTTAATGGAAAAGTCATGAACACACAAGTTGTGACAAACCTATAGCCAATCGCTGGACTCCCCTTGTTTCTTATTCACCTAGAGTCTACCCTACAGCGTGAAAGGAAACTCTGTATAACCACCAATGCAGTCCCTGAAGGATGATCCTACACCTTGGGTCACAGCTTGGCCACGCTCATCTCCTTCCTGGGCTTCCAAGCTTGAAGGTTTTGTCAGTACCCTTTTCTCAGATACATGGCTAATGTCTGTGCCCAGATAACTAAGGGACGCTAGGTTCAGATCGATTCTGATGGTCATATCATGGATCCCAGTGACACCTCCTTTTCCATTTTCTGTACTCTGTGCTTAAGTGATAGGTGTATTTTGTTTTCCAAACTACATTGCATGTGTCTCTAGGGTGACAGTAATATGGCGACACTCAAGGAAAGGTCCTCTCAGCAACCTATAGGAACCCATTGGCCTGCACTGACCACAGAGTCTTTCAATGGCCACAGATAATTTATCACCCCAAATAAGACTCTGTAGAGAGAAAAATCCTGGCTTTCTATGAGAGGGACCCCAGAATGCTCCCATTGTAGCAACACCTAATGAACAATGTCCTCTGTAAGTCTATGCATGTTTCCCAAGGCTTCCTTCCTGAACAGGGCTAATCCCAACTTTTGCTAATCCCAACTTTATGACCAGGAAGCACTCTCTTTTTTTTGTAATTTAAGTAAATTAAGTTTAATTAAAAGAAGTAAAAGTGTACTTTAATTACAGATCTACTCTTTAAAACATTGAGGAAAGTACTGTTTAAAGATTTGCTTGTTTCAGGGTCCCACTGTATCAGTGTGTCCGTGATATTTTTTTTCCAAAAGGTTTACAGTGAGCAGTAACTGAATAAGAAACCCTCACGAGATTCAAGCATGTGTCTAATCTTTGTATATTCACTGTGCCCCTGAAATTTTATATCATAATTTCACCCCCAGTATAGCGGTATTCCAAGGCAGGGAGTTTATGGTAGAGCCCTTGGGGAGTGGATTAATGCTGCCATAAAAGGCAGAGGATACAATGCCTCCATTCTGGCTTCTGCTTAGCATCTATAGTTTTGAGGATGACTCTCACTAGAATTCCACCATGCTGGCACCTGATCTTTGGCTTCATGCTTGCTATAGACCTGGGAGAAATAAATTTCTGTTGCTTGTAAGTCAGCCAGATTATAAGTTTAGCATAGATGTCCGAACCAAGATTCACACACATTTTCTCAGTTCTTAGCAAGATGACATGATTTTCATCTCCAGAGGTATAGCTGGGTCTTTAGGTTGTACAATGTCCAATTTTCTGAGGAATCTCTGGACTGATTTCCAGAGTGGTTGTACCAGCTTGCAATCCCACCAACAATGGAGGAGTGTTCTTCCTTCTCCACATCCTGGCCAGCGTCTGTTGTCACCTGAGTTTTTGATCTTAGCCATTCTGACTGGTGTGAGGTGGAATCTCAGGGATGTTTTGATTTGCATTTCCCTGATGACTAAGGATGTTGGCCATTTCTTTAGGTAATTCTCAGCCATTCAATATTCCTCAGCTGAGAATTCTTTGTTTAGCTCTGTACTCCATTTTTAATAGGGTTATTTGATTCTCTGGAGTCTAACTTCTTGAGTTCTTTGTATATATTGGATATTAGCCCTCTATCAGATGTAGGACTGGTAAAGATCTTTTCCCATTCTGTAGGTTGCAGTTTTGTCCTAATGACAGTGTCCTCTGCCTTACAGAAGCTTTGTAATTTTATGAGGCCCATTTGTCAATTCTTGATCTTAGAGCATAAGCTATTGGTGTTCTGTTCAGGAAATGTTCCCCAGTGCCCATGTGTTTGAGGCTCTTCCCCACTTTTTCTTCTATTAGTTTGAATATATGGTTTGATGTGGAGGTTCTTGATCCACTTGGATTTAAGCTTTGTACAGGGTGATAAGACTGGATCGATTTGCATTCTGCTACATGCTGACCTCCAGTTGAACCAGCACCATTTGTTGAAAATGCTGTCTTTTTTCCATTGGCTCCTTTGTCAAAGATCAAGTGACCATAGGTGTATGTGTTCATTTCTGGGTCTTCAGTTCTATTCCATTGATCTACCTGCCTGTCTCTTTACCAATACTATACAGTTTTTATCACTATTGCTCTGTAATATAGCTTGAGGTCAGGGATGGTGATTCCCCCAGAAGTTCTTTAACTGTTGAGGATAGTTTTCACTATCCTGGTTTTTTTATTGTTCCAAATGAATTTGCAAATTTCTCCTTCTAACTCTATGAAGAATTGAGTTGGAATTTTGATGGGGATTGCATTGAATCTGTAAATTACTTTTGGCAAAATGGCCATTTTTACGGTATTAATCCTACCAATATATGAGCATGGACGATCTTTTCATCTTCTAGGATCTCCTTCAATTTCTTTCAATTTCTTCCAATTAGTAAATAGGAAGTACACTGAGAGTTTTTGCTTAAAAGTTCTACTTTTCCCTCCGAATTCATAAATGTAGAAGCTCCGAAATCATACTGTGGCTTCAACTGGGTTATAAGCTGCAGAGATGTGGAAGTTGATCCCATTCCGCCATGTGTCCATGGGTGGTATAAAACCACAGAATCAGAGTGGAGTTCACAGCTTTCAGCTCAAGTTTTACTGTGGGCTTCACAGAAGAGTGAGCACATGACTGAAAACAGAATAAGACTATCCATCACAACTACCAAAGTGTAGGGGGTGATTCTGATGCTAAGATCCTGTTCCCCAATTGGTTCTTGATCGATCAATAAAGATACCAGTGACCAATGACTAAAGACAGGGCAGGACACTTAGAGTTGTGCAGAAGGACATAGGGAGAATCAAGGGAAATGGAGAAGAAAGAGGAGGAGTAGCAGCAGCAGGAGATAAAGCCAACCAGACATGCAAGTTTTCAGTTGAAATAGCCAATGGACACTCTATCTGATTATGCCTGGGGTTGCAGGGGAGGCTTAGGAGTGCCAAGTCATTGAGTTAGCAAAGCCATTTTAAGATTAACTGGTGTGTGTGTGTGTGTGTGTGTGTGTGTGTGTGTGTGTGTGTGTGTGTGTGTGTGTGTTTGTTGTTGTGGTTGTTGTTGTTGTTTATCCATGGAAATTTGGTGGGTCTGGTAGCACAGTCCACCCAGAGCTTAAAGCAGGGTAGCAAACACTGCATGCCATACCAAAGCAAAATCATCAACAGAATTCTGTGAGACACGGTGGGAAGAGAACCCTGACAGCTGGTTTGGTGTTTTTTTTTTTTTAAAAAAAGGATAGGATAAAAGGTCCTTACCTTATCCTTTTATAGAAAGCATATTTTTCCCTTTTTAACATTAGAGAAAGAAAGAAAGCAGGTATACATAAACAAGCGCTAAGCATGGCGATATTTCCTCCTATGCTTGTGGAAGTTGTAAAAGAGGAGGGAAGTTATGAATAAATAAATACTAGCAGTAAATGTCTTCAAATATGGAATCTATCATGTTTCTCCTCCACCACCATCTCTCCATCCATAGATAGGAATCAGTGCATGGCTTTCTCACTCCCAACAAAATTTACGTAACTGAGATGTTCACTGAGGCCAACCAACAAAACTGTAACACAAACACTCTGGGGCTGAGAACAGCTCTGTGGTAAAGCACAGCATGTCCAGGGCCCTGGATCCAGTCCCCAGCACTGAGAAAGAGGCTGACTCTTGCATACCAATCAGGAAGCTATTTTAACATGAAATCTCGAACACTCTACAGCCCAAGGAGTCTCAAAGAGAAGCTTTGAGGTGGAATTTGGGGAAAATGTATCCTCTGGCTCATAGCTAGGTTTACCTCAATGTTAAATTAGTAGCATTGCCAGTCAGAAGAACACCTCATTCTTTTCTATGCTAGCTGCCCTTTTCTTTTCTCTCCTCTTTTTTATTTTTATTTTTGGTTTTTGGTTTTTATTTTTGCTAAATTGTGACATTTATTTAAACTTTGCATCTTTCAGGCTAATGGCAAAACAGATTTCACTTCCAGAAAATGTCCAAGCTAAATGTTCTCCAAAACAGTAATTCAAAACCAGCTTTCCTTATATATCCATGAGATGAACAAGCCTGAGTCAGCATCCCTGGATGCCATTTTCTTTTCTTTTCTTTTCTTTTTTCTTTTTTAGATTTTTTTCATTCCAAACTTCTAAGAAAATAATAATCCTCATTCAGTCAGGCTCAGAAAACATTCTGGATAGTCCAATTATAATATAAAGATGAGCAACATTTTAACATCTCATCAGAAGGAAAATAACGATAATGGTACATCTCCTCTGGTTGCCCAGCAATCTGCATGAGCCAATCAGATTCCACATCAGGTGGGAGAGGTCAGCAGCAACACCTGACAGAGCCCAGGCTCCTGTCACCAGGCAGAGCCTTCAGTCCTAGCAACAATAACTTTCATATTCTGACAAAATGAAATTTGACATGAAAAACTAATTCTGTTCCACGGGGTCTTGAGTGGAACACACCAGGCAGAAAAGAAAAGAGACTCTGACCTTGTACTTGTCAGTACCTACAAGGTATCATAAATTTCAACTGCCCTGAGCAAGAGCAAGGTTGTTTGTTGATGATTGCTTATTTGGACACTTTCATTTTACATTGATGAACTCAGCTTTTTTTTTTGTTGTTGTTGTTAAACGGATGACAGAGTGTTGTGAGAGATGTCTTCTCAGACTTCTGCAAACTTTAGCATCCTGTTCTCATTTACCGACGTTCATTAGAAGCAGCTTCACAATGAAACTGTTATTGAGAAAAGACCACCTCCCCCAACCTGGTCTGCTGAAGGAGTGATGCGTACATCTCCTAGTCTCTCTCTTCTTAAAGTAAGCAAACTTCTCGGAAGATGAATATGACTAAAAACTCATTCACTTGAATTTTAGGGCATTATTTAGTACCTCCTTTCCTGTACTATTTCCTACCTAAGGAGTATATGCTTTTTTAAAAAAATAATTTTATTTACTTTTGAACAGTTTCAAATATAAGTATGTGTGTATAATGTATTTTGATCAGAATCACATACAAGGAGAGCAAGATCTTAATTTTTATATTTATTATGATTAGAGAATACACCTTTTAAAAACAGTTTTCTTTTAAATAGATTAATAAAAGAAGAAATAAATAAAAGATTTTCTTTGAGACCAAGTAAATAATTATAAGCAATTTTATTTGAAGCTTTAGAATGCATATATAGACATCTATATATTCAACACTTTCATCATATCATTAAATGCTTCTGTATCTTTGATTTGCTTTGTACTAAATTTTTCATAATCTTTAAAGGGAACGCTGAGGATCTGAAGAGATAGCTCAGTGTGTAAGTGTGCTCGCAGTATGAGCATAAGAGCCTGAGTTCAGATCTCAGCACTCAATAAGAAGCTGGCATGGTCACTCAACAGACGTGTAACCTCAGTACTATGTAAGGGCAAGGGTCATTGGGAGAAGGATCGCTGAGACTTGCTGACCCCCAGCCTAACTATAGGTTCAGTAAGACTCTGTCTCAAGGGAATAATGGTGGAGTAGGACATCCAATATCCTCCTTTAGCATTTACAGTCATCCATACATGTTCACCACACATGTTCATACAAGCACGCATCCACCATACTCACACACATGTGCCTATACACACAAATAAATGACTATTGAAATCTACTAATTTTATCAAACTATTATAGAAATGAATTATTTCACTTATTTAGCTGCCTCTGTGTGTGTGTGTGTGTGTGTGTGTGTGTGTGTGTATTGTAGCATATTTTTTATATAGTCATTTTAGCACTAATGTCAGGGACACCATCCACTTCATCTAGATTGTAATCATGAGGCAGTGTCTTTCATCCTGAGTAGCACTGTGCTTTTTTTTTCCCTCAATGCTCACCTCTCCTTTCTTGCTTTAGAATAAAATTCCCTGTCTCCCAGACTTCTCTAAAGCCAGGTGTGATCACCAATTGAGCTCTGATCAATAAAATGTAAGTATAAACACCATGTGACTGCCTAGAGGGATTTCTCTAAACCTCAGCCTTCAGCTCCTTGGTGTTTTCCTGTTGCCTTGGCTCCTTCCTTCTCTCTCCGCTAGAGCTGTTGATCCTTTAAGACTCAATCACAGTCTTCGCTTAATCTGTGCATCATGAACTTTCTTCAGGAAAGGCCAGTTGACTCTCACACAGTTCTCCATCCCACCTACCTTCCATGAACCCCGTTAAAGAAGTAAAGTATTTCCAGGTGTTTTTAACATCTTTAACAGTGTTTAAAACATCATGCTGCAATTTATACTCTTCTGGGTCTGAATCTTTTGGGTAGATCATTCTTTGATCATTGTTTTTCTAACAGTTTCAATGGGAACTGCTTCCCATTGAAAGGACCTCTTTATATGGGATGAGCAATCTATTGTTAAGGCTTTTATCAGCAGTATTTTCGTCTACAAGTTTTTACTCAAGATCTATGACAAAAACCTCTTGGTGTATACATTTTCAAAAAGATAAATTACCAAACGCTTTTATTTTTAAGGTCATTTTCTCAAGACTTTCAAGTTTATTTTCATGTCAAGTCAAGACTTCTGTTGGACCAACCTGACTCCTTCTTAAGGTTAGAAGCCATTTCATTACAAGGTCAGAATAAGTTCCCCACCTTACAGAGTTTGACTCACACTTTGAATGTATCCTGAATTCTACCCTAAGATAAGATATTCTGCCAAAGAATCTTGAGGTGTTCTGCCAAGATGATCCATCAAATAATCATATCTGCTATCTCCTTCTGTAATTTGCTTGCCAAGTTCTTATGTTACCAAATTCTTCTGAAAATCCCAGTTTGCACCTTTCTTCCTTATAAAAGAAGGCCAGAAAATTTTACCCACACTGTTCTCTCAAACCTCCTTTTGGAAAATCAGTCCCATGCACAGTAAATAAAGTTTGCTTAACTGGCCTTATTTTTTGTAGTAGCCTTTATTCTTTTTCATTTCTTTTTTATAATGTTTTATTATATATTTCTTTACTTACATTTCAAAGGTTATTCCCCTTCCCGGTTTCCTGTCCATACACCCCCATTCCCTCCCTTACCCCATACGGGTATTCCCCCTACTCATCCCCCTTATTGCCCTCTCCCATATTCCCCTGCACTGGGGGTCCAACCTTAGTAGAACCAAGGGCTTCCCCTTCCACTGGTGCCCCAACAAGGCTATTCTCTGCTACATATGCAGTTGGCCCCCTGGATCAGTCCATGTATAGTCTTTCGGTAGTGGTTTAGTCCTTGGAAGCTCTGGTTGGTTGGCATTGTTGTTTTTATGGGGTTGCAAGCTCCTTCAACTCTTTCAATACTTCCTCTAATTCCCCCCAAGGGGGTCCTGTTCTCAGTTCGATGGTTTGCTGCTAGCATTGACCTCTGTATTGGACATGCTCTGGATGTGTCTCTCAGGAGAGATCTATATCTGGTCCCTTTCCACATGCATTTTTTAGCTTTATCAATCTTATCTAGTTTTGGTGGCTGTAATTTATGGGCCACATGTGTGTCAGGCTCTGAATGGCCATTCCTTGAGTCACTGCTCTAAACTTTGCTTCCATATCCCCTCCTATGAATATTTCCCCCTTTTAAGAAGGAGTGGGAGCATCCATATTTTGGTCATCTTTCTTCTTGAGCTTCCTGTGGTCTGTAGATTGCATCTTGGGTAATTTGAGCTTTTTGGCTAATATCCACTTATCAATGAGTGCATACCAAGTGTGTTTTTCTGTAATTGAGTAACCTCACTCAGGATGATATTTTCTAGTTCGTTCCATTTGCCTATGAATTTCATGAAGTCATTGTTTTTGATAGCTGAGTATTACTCCATTGTATAGATGTACCACATTTTTTTAATCCATTCCTCTGTTGAAGGGCATCTGGGTTCTTTCCAGCTTCTGACTATTATAAATAAAATAGCCTTTATTCTTACTTGGTAGGATGAACATTCTTGGAAGCCGCAGCAAGATCAAGACCCCAAATTCTAAAGCTAGATTTTGGGTTGGTGGTCTTTACTCTTATTCTTTGGGATTAATACTTTGACTCATTGGCTGGGCGTGATGGCATGAACCAGTAATCCCACTACTCAGAAAATGAAATCAGGAAGATCACCACAAGTTCCAGGCCAGCCTGTGTTTCACAGTTCCAGGGATACAGAGTCTCAAAGTCTCATTTGGGAATGTTTGCCATATCTTTGCTTTAGTTACTGTTCCACTGCTTTGACAAAATGCCATGAACAACAGGACTTATAAAAGAAAGCATTTAATTTGGTGGCCATGGTTTCAAAGGGTAATAGACTCCATGGCTACCATGGCAGGGAGGATGGCAGTAGACCAGGAGGCATGTGTTGTTGTAAAAATATAAAAAGGTAAAAAAAAAAAAAAGTATTGTGTTCTTTCACCTCGTTAGGTCTAGCACTGCAGTGCCCCAAGATATCTGCTAGATATCTTGGCAGAAACACATCCCAACTCCTGTGTTGGCCCAGTGTCTCCTGCTGCCGCACACTTTGCTACACTCAAATCGTCACATAAAAGAACACACAACACAATAATCTTAGAAACAATTGATAAGATATAATTGCCCACTTAAACATACAAAGCCCAGTATCATCCATCCCTTAAGAACATTGATAACAACCTGTAAATACACAGAATGAGATCTTTACGTCAGCCTCCATTGTCCTGCCATGGCTTCTCCCTCTCTCTCTCTCCTCTTTTCCTTTTCATTCCAGTCTCCTCCCCTTCCTTCAAACTTCTCTCCCGCCCATCTTTCCTTCTCCTCCAATGACAGGCCTCCTTCTATCTTGTACCTGCCCACTACCTGTATTTTACAAATTCAATAGGGAGAAGTTTCTGGTGAAGTCACCTGATTCCTGAGTGCGCAACTTTCCTTGGGGCAGTGGAATTAGCACCAAAATTCAGATAACTCCAGGGCAAACCACAACAGGCATGAAAGAGGGGTAGGGAGAGAGGGAGGGAAGGAAAGAGGAAGGGAGGGAGGGAGGGAGGGAGGGAGGGAGGGAGAGAGAGAGAGAGAGAGAGAGAGAGAGAGAGAGAGAACGAAAACAAAGTGAGAATAGTGTGGGCTTTTGAACCCTCAAAGGCCACACCTCCTACCCTTTCCCATACAGTTCCAAGTATTCAAATCTATGAACCTATGGGGGCTGTGCTGGCTTGTCTTATATCAACCTGACACACAAAACAGAGTTATCTGACAGGAAGAAATCTCATTTGAGAAAATGCTTCTATAAGATATGGCTGTAAGACATTTTCTAAATTAGTGATTGATATGGGAGGGCCCAGCCCATTTTGGGTGGTGACATCCCTGGGCTGGTGATCATAGGTTCTACAAGAAAACAGGCTGATCAAGCCATGGAGAGCAAACCAGTAAGCAGCATCCCTCCATGACTTCTGCCTCAGCTCTTGCCTCCGGACTCTGTCCTGACTTCCTTCAGTGATGAATGGTGTTGTAGAAGTATAAGCCAAATAAACCATTTCCTGACCAATTTGCCTTTTGGTGTTTCATTAAAGCAGTACAAGCCCTAATTAAGATGGGGTCCATCCTCATTCAAATCACCGCACTCTTTTTCTTGGGTCATTATGATTCATACCCAGTGTTTATAGCAAAAGTGCAACAGGAGAAAAAGTATTTTGTTTTAAAACTAAGTCTCTTGTAAGCCCAACCTGACTTCAAACTCACTATGTAGCCAAGGACAACCTGGCATTCCTAATCCTCCTGCCTCCACCTCTTTTTTTTTTTTTTAATCTTTATTAACTTGAGTATTTCTTATTTACATTTCGATTGTTATTCCCCTTCCCGGTTCCCAGGTCAACATCCTCCTAGCTCCTCCCCCTCCCCTTCTATATAGGCTTCCCCTCCCCATCCTCCCCCCCATTACCACTCCCCCCCCCAACAATCACGTTCACTGGGGGTTCAGTCTTGGCAGGACCAAGGGCTTCCCCTTCCACTGGTGCTCTTACTAGGCTATTCATTGCTACCTATGAGGTCAGAGTCCAGGGTCAGTCCATGTATAGTCTTTGGGTAGTGGCTTAGTCCCTGGAAGCTCTGGTTGCTTGTCATTGTTGTTCATATGGGGTCTCGAGCCCCTTCAAGCTCTTCCAGTTCTTTCTCTGATTCCTTCAACAGGGGTCCCGTTCTCAGTTCAGTGGTTTGCTGCTGGCATTCGCCTATATATTTGCTGTATTATGGCTGTGTCTCTCAGGAGAGACCTACATCCAGTTCCTGTCAGCCTGCACTTCTTTGCTTCATCCATCTTATCTAGTTTGGTCTGCCTCTACCTCTTTAGTGCTGAGATTGCAAGCATTTTACTAAGTGTTTGAAGTGCTGAAGACTGAACCTCATGTATGCTGGGGAAGGATTGTATCAACTGAGCGACACCCTCAATCTAGAAAACAAAAGGCAGAAGAGCAGAGTGTCGAAACTATCGTTCCACTCTATTTGGGGCTAGAGATTCTAGA
Source organism: Rattus norvegicus (assembly GCF_021556685.1). NCBI lineage: Eukaryota > Metazoa > Chordata > Mammalia > Rodentia > Muridae > Rattus > Rattus norvegicus. The sequence goes on from NC_141548.1 coordinate 31,012,576, forward strand.
AATAAAATGGCACAGCTACAGGGTAGAAAGACAGTGAGCTCTAAGCATGTGAGAAGATAGAGGAGACCCATGCCTTGGAATCTGGCTTAAAATCGTTCAGCATATAAGAAGCAAGGATTCGGGTACAATTAACAACTACTTAAGGTCTTTTCCATTCGCCACCTACAAACCTGAAAGTTTCTAAATATCTTACCAGAAGCCCCATTTACAGTAAAAACCTGTTCTAAATCCCTTATGAAATCTTAGTGGCTCCTGGTTCTACCTCATTAGATTATAATCACATACAGGGCACCTTTACAGTAGCAGTAGAAAAATCACAACTCTTACCTCAAAGGGGTAAAAGTGTTTGGAGCAAAATATGAGTGACTATGGCCAAGGAACACATTCCTTGTTTCAACATGATGACCAACTTATGAAGTCTTTATATGAACAGAACAAAGTCAGAAACCAAGACCCTTTTTTTATTCATTGGAGAAAGCATCAGATGGGCAGCCACAGCGAAGTAGAGAAATCTCTGCTATTGGCCTCAGATGCTGTCTGACATTCTTAGCTTTGTAGCTTGGTAGAATCTGGTAGTCTGCTTAGATGACACCCCAAAAGGTCTGACCTAGTAGTCACAAGAATGTCAGGTCAGACACTGAGGTGGGCAAAAAAAAATGACTACTGGTAGCCAAAGGTAAATTATAACTGGGCTTTTAACCTGCAACATTCCAACCTCTCACAATCATGGAAGTTCTAGTCAGTTAATCAGAATTGTAGAATGTTCCATGTAAGGTACCAGCTCCCTTCATTTACTCAAACAACCTTAGAATCTTACCAAAAATGGGGGTCATGAGTAAAAGTGTTTTTAGCAACCTCCTGAGGTATAATTTGTGATTTGCCGAAAGGGTGCATGGCTCCTGGTAAAACACTAAGTTGTGGTTCTCCCTTGAGAACCTCATATCCACATTCCAAACACTTTCCCTTAACCTTCGGGCATAAATATCTATGTTTAAAATGTCTTTTAATAAACTGCCACTCTATAGGGGCAGAACGAAGGCTTAGCAGTTAAGTTCACTAGCTGTTCTTGTAGAGGACCAGGGTTCAATTCTCAGCACCGTCATGGTGGCCCCCAAATGTCTACAACTCCAGTTCTAGGGAGTCTGACGTCCTCTTCTGACCTCCTTTGTCACTAAACAGAAACTAAACAGAAGAGTGGTTCCCAGACCTATATGCAGGCAAAATACTCTTTTAAAAATAATTAATAAACTGTCATTCTCTCCCGGAGAATCCCAACACAATTCTGTTCCCATCCGCTGCCAGAGGAAGCCTCTCTGGTGATAAGGCACAGATCTATGAGTATAACAGAGTATCACTAGGAAACATTTTATCACTTTTTTATACAAGTCATGTTTGGTTTTACCCTAGGTCTCTAATATGCTTTTTCTTAGATGTTCTCTTCTTTGGGTCCCGTCTTTCCATTTTATCCCATTGTGTTTATTTTCTGTGTGCAGGTTTAGACACATGTGTGGCACAGGTGTGGAGGTCAGAGGACAACATGCAAGAATCTATTCTCTTCTCTGCCGTGGATTCTGGGGATTGAACTCAGGCTTGGCAGCCATCGCCCTTACCTACTGATCCATTTCACTCGCCCTTACATTTCTATTTTTAATATAACCGCAGCTCTGTCTCACACTGGCTAGCCCTGAAATTCTTTTCTGTTCCAAAGCCACAAAGCTTGCTTAAGCCTGGATGCTATTGAGGAGGACAGCATGGGACTATGTTTCTAGCCCTTCACCATTAGCAACACGAACACCACACTGGATGTCAAAAAGAAATTCCTTAGTGTTTAAACTTCTTTATCATAAGCACTGTGTATGCTCTTAGGCAAGTTTTATAAGGTACTCACACCTTGATTTTCTCATTAAAACACGGAAAAAATAGTACACATTTCAAAGGTTTATTAATATGGTGTGAAAGCAGGGCCGTTGGATTCGGTGGAGGCTCTCTAGCACAGATGGGCTTAAGGGCTTAAAAGCTCGCAGTCTCACAAGGTTCCCTAAGTCACTGGCTCTGGGGTCCTTGCCTCACAAATGTGAAGAATGAATTTCATAAACCCCAGGAAAGGTGTGCTTTAATAAAGGAGTTCATTACGGGAACTTGAGGGAAAGCAGGCAGAGCTCCAATGTAACAGGGATGGGTCCCAGAGGAAGACACCAAGAAGGTGCTCATCTGGGGGCTTTTTCTAACACTGATGGAAAAGACTGAGTCGAGGCACAGAAGATGATCAAGTCTGTCTACGTGGGCCACCCATCAGATGTGCATTTCATCTTCTCATTCCTATAGTTAGGTTGTGGATAACAGAATACTCCAGAGCCTCTATACAGAACATTTCTGACATGTTTATCCGTTGGCCAGAGAATAACTGAAACCAGGACATGGATCAGTGACTATGGCCAGAATATTTCTGGCATTCCTAACCAGATGCAAGAATCAGAGTTGAGCGCTGCCCCTGTCCAAAAGACTGGTTCCTACCTGTTGTTTTCATCACGCGGACTCTGTTTTTTTCTTTGAAAATAGATTCTTTTCTCATATACTATATTCTGATCATAGTTGTCCTCCCTCTAATCCTCTCGGTTCCTCCCCACCTCCCCTCCCCTCTAGATCCACTTCCATTAAGCCTCTCATTAGAAAAGAACAGACTTCTAAGAGATAACTAAAAATGGCAAAATAAAATAAAATGAAGCAAAAACTTACCTATTGAAGTTAGACACAGCAGTCCAACAGGAGAAAGAGTCCCAAGAGGAGGAAAAAAGAGTCAGAGACCCACTTGTTCTCAGAGTCAGGAGTTCCACACAAATACTAAGCCAATGCAGATGTGGACCCAGGTAAGCCCTGCGGTTGCTGCTTCAGTCTCTGTGATCTCTTCTGTGCCTTGCTTAGTTGATTCAGAGTGTTCTGTTCTAGTGACCTCCATCACCTAGGATTCTTAGAATCTTTTCACTTCTTCTTCTGAGGGATTTCCCGAGCTCTGGGATCAGTGCCGGCGGCGAGAGGAGGTTGTTGGAGACTCGAATTTAGAGTCTCTCTATGCACAATGCCTGGCCGTGGGTCTCTACCTCTGTTCCCATCCACTGCTGGAAAAAGCCTCTCTGATGATAAGGCACAGATCTATGAGTATGACAGAATATCATTAGGAAACATTTTATCACTTTTTTATACCAGTCATGTTTGGTTTTACCTTAGGTCTCTGAGTTCTTGATTACCAAAGCAGCATCCGGTATGGGTTCCTTCTTGTGGAGTGGGTCTTAAGTAAAATATTGCCCTGTATATTTTGCAGATAGGACACATTGTAGGTCAAAGGTTTTATGGGTGGGTTGATGTCCACATTTCCCTTTCCACACCAAAGAGGCTAGAGTGTAGGGGTAAAGGCTCCATGTAGGAACCAGGTCTACTTCTCCATGTTCGATGAGGTGTGTGGACATTGTCCTTTCCAATGGGGCCCCAGTCAGTTTATGGAGAGTTACCCTTTGTCTCAGCATCAGCTGGGTTGTTTGGGGATTTCCATGGGACTCAACTTAATGCAACCCAATCCCTCCACTGAGAGCCTTTCCTGGCTATAAGAGATGCCAGTTGAAATTCAATGTCCCCCAGTAGGAGGAATCCTCATTAGGATAACCTTCATAGGTCCCAGGAAGCTTCCACTACACTGCCCTTCATACCACACCCCAATTCCAGACATCTATCCCCACACTCTCTCCCTCCATCCCGTCTTCTGTCCCCACCTATCCTCAGTCCACCCTTAAAATCTATTCTACTTTCCCTTCCCAGGGTGATCCATTCATCCCCCTAGGCCCTCTACTAATTGTAGTTTGGTTACCATTAACTGAATGACTAGTATCCACTTATTAGTGAATTCACCATATTTGTCTTTCTGAGTCTGGGTTACATCACTCAGGATAATTTTTTCTAGCTTCATTCAATTGCCTGCAAATTTCACGATGTCATTTTTTAACAGCTGAGTAGTGCTCCATTGTACAAATGTACTAGATTTTCCTTATCCATTCTTCTGCTAAGGGGAATCTGATTTGTTTCCAGTTTCTGTCTATTATGGATAGAGCCACAGTAAATATAGTTGGGCAAGTGTCCTTGTAGTAGGGATGGGATGTCTTTGGGTATATGCTGAAGAGTGGTATAGCTGGGTCTTGGGGTAGATCAGTTCCCAGCTATCTAAGGAACTGCCGTATTGATTTCTAACTGTGACTGTACAAATTCCACTCCCACCAGCAGCAAAGCTGTGTTTCTCTTCCTCCACATCCTCCCCAGCACGAGCTGTCACTTATATTATTGATGTTAGCCATTCTGACTGGGTAAGGGGGAATCTCGAAGTCTTTTGATTTGCATTTCCCTGACAGCGGAGGATGCTGAGCCTTTCTTCAGGTGTTTCGCAGTCAATCCTTTGAGATTCCTCTGGTGAGACTTTTCTCTTTAGATCTGTAGCCATTTTTTATATTAGAGTGCTTGGGTTTTTTATATCAAGTTTCTTTAGTCCTTTATACATTTTGATATTGGTCCTCTATTAGATATGGAGTTTATAAAAATATTTTTCCATTCTGTAGGCTGATGCTTTGAGCAACCGATGCTGTCCTTTGCCTTTTCAGTTTCATGAAATCCCATCTATTAATTGTTTATCTTAGTGCCTCCACTATTAATGTTCAATTCAGAAAATCGTCTCCTGTGCCAGTGCATTCAGGGCTAGTCCTTACTTTCTCCTCTATCAAGTTCAGTATATCTGGTTTTATATTGGGGTCTTTAATCCACTTGGGCTGGAGTTTTGTACAGGATGATAAATATGTATCTATTTTCATTCTCCCATATGCAGACATCCAGATTGACTGGTGCCATTTGTGGAAGATGCTATCTTTTTCAGTGTGTGGTGCTGGCTTCTTTATCGAAAATTAAGTATCCATTTATGTGTGGGTTTGTGTCTGAGTCTTCAATTTGATTCCGTTTATCAACATGTCTGTTTCATACCACTGCTATGCAGTTTTTATGACTGCAGCTCTGCAGTACAACATGAAGTCAGGGATGGTGACATCTCCAGCAGTTCAGGATTGTTTTAGCTATCCTAGGTTTGTGGGTTTTTGGATTTTGGGGGGACTTGGGGGGTTTGGTTTTTTCTTTTTTTTTTTTTTTGGTTGTTGTTGTTTGTCTTGTTTTTGTGGGTTTTTTTTGTTTTTTTTTTGTTTTTGTTTTTGTTTTTGTTTTCCATGTGAAGTTGACAATCATCCTTTCAGGGTCTTTAAAGAGTTGTTTAGGAAATTTGATGGGGATGGTGTTGAATCTATAGATTGCTTTTGGTTGGTTTCCATTTTTACGATGTTAATCTTACCAACCCATGAGCATGAAAGATATTTCCATTTACCAGATATCAATCTGCTTCAATTTCTTTTTTCAAAGACTTGAAGTTTTTAATATATATATCTTTCACTTGCTTGGATAGAATTACTCCAAGATATAGCATATTATTTGAGGCTATAGTGAAAGGTGATGTTTTCCTGATTTCTTTCTCAGTCAATTTGTCATTTGTACATAGGAAGGCTACTGATATTTTTTATTTTAGTTAATCTTGTATCCAGTCACCCCACTGATAGTGTTTACCAGCTGTATCACTCTGACATTTAAAATGAAAAATATATATGTCACATCTCAGAGCTTCTAAGAACTATGTTTACTGGAGGAAATCCATAAAGGTAAATGGCAAGTGTGTGGCTTCTCCAGAGACAGCATACAAGTCCATCTTCAGGGGAAACACAGAGAAATTAACACAGCTTATGGCAGACCCTAGGAAAGAGATCACAACCTTGAGACATAGAAACTTTAAGTGCCTTACCCTGGCATTGAAGGCAGGTTCCAAATTATGTAATTATATCAATATAAGGGAACCATAAGCCTCCAGGCCTTCTCTGAAACATCAGCACTATTCCAAAATTAATTGATCCAAGCATTAGGCCAAAGAACACCTTAAGTAAACCAATTCCCTCCCCAGAAGGACAGTCAACAGCAAAACAACGTGACATATATGTGAGCTCCAAAAGCATGATGCAGTCAGGGAAGGACCGTGTATAGCCATGTGGACAGTGACCAGCCCTTTGTGATGCAGGAAGCATATTGGTCTCGGCTCAAAAATTTACTCAGCAGGTGTTTGTCTAGTGTCCACTGTTTGCCAGACTTCATTCTGGGTGCTATATCTATAACAAAATGCATAAAGTAACAGGTTGTATGAAAACTGAATTTAATAAGCTTTAAACACAAGTAAATTACACAATGTGTTAGATGAGTGGAGAGAAAAATCAAAGCAAGTTCGAGGTGTAGTGGCGGCTGTGAGAGATGACAGGGAGAGAAGTCCCCTTGAAATTTTAGGTAGGATGTCACAGTAGGCAATAGCATTTGAGCAAGCCTTTGAAGAAGATGAGAGAACACCTTGAAGATATCTGGGGCACGAGCTTTCCAGGGAGAGAAAAAGGACCAGTTCTCAGCCAGTAAACACCTCTCCTGTTCAAGGGCTGGGTGAAATGGGAAGCCACAGGAGGCCTCTGGGGAGAGGATGGCGTGATCTTGCCTCCATTCAGAAGCCTCATTCTGGCTGTTCTGCTGAGAACAGAGGTGATGGAGATAAAAGCAGGAAGACTGTTGAATTGACATCAGAACAGATGGGGGCTGGAGTTACACTGAGCCCAGAGGCTTCCGGCACAATCAAAGCCCACTCAGGAACAGCTGTTGACACCGTTCCTGCTGTAGAAAGGGGATGGAGACATATTAAATGGCATTTCTGCAGGTCCTCTGACCGGGGATCTCCTGTGAGTTGACTGTGAGTTTAGAGGTAATAATAGAAAGGTTCATTGTGTATCTTCCAGAAGGCAATCACGGTACTCCCTTCTGTCATGTAAGAATCCCTGCTCAATGTTAAGGAACTTCAAAACTTGCGGCATTGACAGTAATGGAAAAATTGAAACAGAGGACAGTGAATGGCTAATAAATCTGTGCCCCATTGTTCTGCACAATGGTGAGTAATTAGCATATGGAGAAAAGAACGATAACTCCTGAGCACTCGGAGATATCAACCTTTCGGCAGGACTGTCTATTTAATTTTCAGGTCCAACGCAAATAGAAACTTTGTGTTTCTTATTCAAACTTAAGATAATGATACTAGGGCTTTAAAAATATTTCAGTGCACACAGGATGTGCTAGCCCCGATCTTTAGTTTTAACTACTCGTAGTTAAGTTATTCAGGTATCAGTGCTACGGATAGGAATATAGAAGGATTCACAATACTGTGATAATAGTTTTCTACTGTTACATCCAGGAAAGACATATTAGACTCACCCAATTCTAAGTTAGCGCGATACCCTGTTCTGTTGGTATCAAAAATTGAATATAAGCCCCTCAGGCAGGTGCCATAAGAGATCTACTTAGAGATGGAAGGGGGTGGTTATTAGTCAAACCAAATAAGGGATTGAGATTGTACAACGTGGGCATGAGAAGTTGTCCTTATCCATAAGAACTTTGTTCCCTTCTGATAATACTTCAGAACTACTCCTTTGTTGTGAGCGCTGTGATCAGGGACCTGGAGAGACCTGTTAAAAAGAAAACTATTTTCTTGGCCTGGATAGAGACATAACATTCCAAACCTCCCAAAACATAAACGTAATTCCAGTTGATCCAATCAATCACCTAGCCAAAATCCATGCCTCAGGAAGGTGGATTCACCCTAAGCCGGGTGAAAGACGGAAAGAATAATTATCCTTTTAATGAGATTGCCAAAGGCTGGGCTCTGTTATCTGTAACACTGTCAAAAACATCCTTCTCTTTCAAAATTTCTGGTATCAGAAAAAACCCCTCCCAACAAGGATGCCCCCGTTTCCAGTAGGAGAAAGCTACAAGTATGACAGCTGTGTCCCCCTTTCCACCTATCTATATCAGGAATGTTAGCTGTGGCCACTCCATTTTTGCAAAGCAAATTCATTTTGGTTGAACTTTGACAGTTCTAGTCACTTCAAAAATTTTGTTTCAGATATTAAATTTTGTTTCTCTGGATTCTTGTCTTGCTTGCCCTGTTGACCCCAATTAACAACTAGCCAGGAAGAGTGCTTATCAATTACTGGATCACTGAACATTCTTTAATTACTGTTCATTAGTTACCCCTAGCAACTGCCAACTGCCAGCCAAAACAGGATTTTTCTCAACCTCATTCTTCTCACTCCCCTTTCTACCCTATAATTGTCCCAAATGCAGTTCTTTATACCCTATAACTGCCCTGAATGCAGTCCCTCCTTCCTACCCTATAATTGCCCCCATACAATCCCTACTCTTTCTACCCTGCAACTGCCCTAGATGCAATCTATTCTCTTCCTACCCTATAACTTCCCCCAGATACAAGCAGACAGGGGCTCTGATTCTTACAGAGAGCCCCCTACCCATATTTTTTTCTAGAATAAAGGCCTTAATGTCTTAAGTCCTTTCTTTGTGTGTCTTTCCTTTCCATTGTCCTTTCAGATTAATACATTGTTACTCCCCCAGAAAGCCCACCCTCAGTGCTACTGCTTATGCTACTGCTTATACCCAGGCATGTGGATGGACTGAGTCTGCTCACTTTTCTGAATTACCTGGGAAAGTCTAACTCCTCCTCCTCATCCTCTTACTCCTCCTCTTCCTCCTCCTCCTCCTCCTCCTCCTCCTGTTCCTCCTCCTCTTACCCCCCTTCCTCTTTTTCTTCTTCTTACCTCTTTTTTCATTCTTCTGGATACCGGCCAAAGTCTGGTCATGCTTTCTCAGACACTCTAGACTTTGTAGCTCTTTTCTCTGCAGCTCACAAATAAACCTTCTTCCTTGTGGACATGTGGCCTCTTCCTAATGGCGTGGTTTCTCTACCTCTTCTCCATGGTCCTTCTCGGAGCAGCCTGCCTGTCCTGGAGTGATTCTTTTAAACGCTGATACAATGGTCTTCGATCTTTTTTCAGGGCTCATTTTTTTTCCTTTTTTCGGAGCTGGGGACCAAACCCAGGGCTCTACCACTGAGCTAAATCCCCAACCCTTCAGGGCTCATTTTTAAACTCCTGAGATGGAACCCTAAATTCTCTGGTAACATAAAAAACACCAGGTTGGGCTCCCCAAAATTTTCAGTAACACCCCCACAATTGCACTATTAAAAAAATCATATAGTATTGTCCATCTGGAACTTTCTGCTCAGGTCCTTTCTTGTTTTCTCTTCTTAGGCAAAGAGAGAAAACATAAAGAATTAACAAAATAACTGTAGAAGGATATATGCTCTAGTTAACTTCTCAGCCTCCGAAATAAAATATATTTGTCCAAACCTCATAACACTATTGCAGTTGAAGACAAGCTACACAAATGACAAAGGCTCCAGAGGTTATAGTGAAACTGGCATTCTTCTTTTTCTTTTACCCCACTCAGAGGGTATGGCAACCATAAGAAAATAAATAGCTAAAAATACTGGCAATGATGCAGAGAGAGGCGAACCGTTACATCGTTGCTGGTGGAAACGTAAAATGAGTTTTGACAGCATGAAAATCAGTATGGAGGTTAAAAAGAAACCACCATATGACCCAGTTGTCCTATCATATATATATACGAAATACCTTAAGTCAACATCACGGAAATGCTTGGACATTGATGGCTATTACCACACCATTTACAATAGCGAAGTTCTGGAATCAGCCTAAGAGTCCATCAACAAGGAATAGGAGCAAAGCACTGTGGCACAGGCCTGAACAGAAGCAATGGCATCCGGCAGGAATTAAAGGTCATCCTCAGCTATACGGCAAGTTTGAGGTCAGCCTAAAGTACATGAGGCCCTACCTCAAAAACATCCAAACCAAATAAACAAATGAATAAAATCCAAAGTAATGGATGAAGAAAATATGGTATATACCCAATAAAATTTTATTCAGCCATAAAGAAGAATAAAGGCATGCTCTCCACAGGGAAATGAATGTAACTGGAGATCATTATGTTATGCAAGTTAAGGCAGACTTAGAAAGATAAATCTAATGTTCTAATGCTTTCTCTTATTTGTGGATCATACACACACACACACACACACACACACACAGAGTATCTGTGGAGCTATCTGAAGAAGGGAAAAGGAGAGAGTAGGGTGTGGGAAGACATCACTGCCAGACATAAAATTTAATATATAGTACAGTACATAGAAGTGTACACAGCACATAATTCTCAATGACAATAACTATATTTCCAATATATATTAACTGTACTCTTTAGCTGCATTTTAGAACCCCTTATAAAATTATAGTTGGAATTTAAAACCAAAAACGGAAGTGAAAGTGTAAAATGACTATTAGAGAATAAAAGGAAGAATACAGAAAAGTTGTGGGTAATGGTGGGGGGGGGGTAAGTACAATAAAAGTAATATGTATGCGTGAGCATTTTATAATGAAGTGCGTGCTATGATATGCTGATAACACCCTTGTCGCTAAAACATATTATATCAATAGTAAAACATTTACATCTCAGAAGAAATATAACCAGTCCACGGCCAGTTTATTAAAATGTATACAAAATTTTAACGGTCAGAGAAATAACAACAGAAGTTAAATCTCAGAGCTGAGGATGTTCACAAGATAAGGTCGTGCGTGTCTACAGCAAAGGTTCAAGGTCAGCCTCCCCACAGACAATCCGGAAGTGCAGCTAAGACTACAGAGTAGAAGCAGCATCTGTGAGACCAGTTTAGAAGGCGCAAAGCCAAGGTACTAAGCCACCAACTGAGAAGTAATGAAAAGGTCTTTAGAAATAACACAAGGTGGGACTTACAGAGAAGGGTCTCTCTCTCTCTCTCTCTCTCTCTCTCTCTCTCTCTCTCTCTCTCTCTCTCTCTCTCTCTCTCTCTCTGTCATGCCAAACTGCTCGTGCTGAGCTGGGTCCCACCAGGGAACTCCTGAGAACGCTGCGAGGGTCAGTTCATACTGCTGGTGACTCAAATAAGAGACTGAACTCAGCATCTCCGGGGAGGAGATCGGAATCAGAAAGCCTCCATTACAGCTCCAGGGCTTGAAGTACTAACTATCCTCTGCCGCTCACCGCTGAGGAATAAGCAAGGGATGACGCTGGCAATGGAAGAGCAGCATGGCGCTGCATTCTGGTGCAAACCCCAGACTCACACTACAGCCGGGGAGATATTAGCAAGGCAGAAGGGGGTCTGAAGTTGGGAAAGTCTCAATACCGGTCCCAGCCAGGTATGTGTATAAGGCAGAACTGACTTTAGGAACCTAGCTGTGGTAAACACAGCAGGTGAGGGGAGGCTCTGTAACCAAGAGGAAATGTAACAGAGTCCCAGACTTAGGAGGCTCCCTAGACCTTAGCACAAATGACTCCATGATGGACGTACCATTCCAGCTGTAAAACTCAGCACATAGACAGGACCACTTGCCAAAACTAACGCAAAGATCTAATCCATCAAAGTCCACAGTTCTGGGAAAGTTTCTAAATACACTACCTTGCTTCTTGGCTTCTGCAGTTCTGCTTCTGACTAACTGTTCTCGTTAACTGAAGTCTGTCAACCCAGGACATGATTTTTATGCTTAAAAGCTACCCAGGGAAAGGCTCGTTGCTACACTGGGATCCTAAACACCAAGTGTAGTCGCTGATCAGCTAACAAAGACTTTCTATTGGCTTAAGGCCGTGTCAGAGCAGACTTCTCTGGCTGATAGCCCAGCAATGCAAGCGGGGGATACTGCACTTTATTTCCTCATTCTTCCCTGTCATCTTAATCTTTATATTTTAAATTTTTATTTTATTTTTAATTCTGTGCATGGGGGTGGAAGAAATAGCTGGGGGGACATTGTGCTCATGAGTGCAGGTGCCTGCAGAGGCCAGAGGCATCCGCCCTCTGAAGTTGGAGTTCTATATCCCAATTGTGGGTCATCAGACTCGTGTGCTAGGAAGTAAACGCAGGTCTCCTGAACGAGCAGTGTGAGCTCTTGACTGCTGAGCCATCTCTTTAGCCCCTTAATTTACTTTTTTTTTCATTTAACTTTTTACTTTTTCCCCTTTTTTGTATTTAAACATTAGTACTTTTATAAGTGTTCCATTGGATTGTAGCTTGCACATCACTAGAAAAATCTTTGTATGCCTGTTCTTCCTTTCTCTAAACCTAATATATAATTTCATCTCTACTTCATTTTATACCTTGAACCTATATACAGACCTTTCCTTCCTAGCTCCCCCTTTTCTATTCTCCATTCCCTCCTCAGCTCACTATAAATTTAATTCTAAACAATCTATAAACCGCATGTCCCCACCCGGTGCCCTACTGTTGCAGTCTCTAAACCTTGCAGGGACTCAGTGAAGTGGGACAGTGTCTTTGCACTTAGCACTGGGATGACTTTCAAACCACCACGGTTGTTACGGCAATAGACTTTCTCCCTGAACATGAGTTCAGGCAATGGCTTTCCAGGAGGATTCGTAAAATAAAATAAACAAGGAAAAACAGTGGGGACAAAAAGATGTAACCGAAATTTTCAGGACATATCTATTGCAATAGCTGTGAAAATTATAGGTAAAAGGACACACAAAGCCATGACACAGCACACCCCCATGAGACCCTCAAAAGCTGACAACTCAATACAAAAAAAAAAAGAAAGAAAGAAAGAAAGAAAGAAAGAAAGAAAGGTAATGAGATAGCTGAAATCATAAGACCCCAGAGTCTTACTTTGGATGAAGGACCAATAACCACCCAGGGGGCTCAACAGCAGAAGTCAATTCAGGAATGAGATTTCAAAAAAAAATAAAAAATAAAAAACGACCAAAGTGGATGAAATCATGAGAATTCAACAAGTAACTTAAGATGTTGAAAAAACAATCAAATAGAAATTAGAGCCACACAAGAATCAATCAATCAAACAAACAAAAGTGCACAGCAAGGAAGACCAGCAGCAGACAAGAGCAAGGAAAACATTTATTCCAGGGATGGTAGACAAGGTCAAGACAACATAACATGCAGACTCATAAAAAGAAAAAACTTAACAAACATGACCAGAACTTATAAAAACATCTAGGACACACTCAAAAGATGAAACCTAAGACTCCATTGACTAAGAAGAAGGGGGTAGGATAAAAGCTACTCAATGAAATTGTAGCCAAGAATTTCCCAAACCCACAGAAGGAATAGTCATTCAAACAAAAGAATCATTCAGAACCAAATAGATATGGCTAGAAAACAACCTCCCTACAACATACGGAAGTCAAGGTAACAAAACCACGAAACAAATACTAAACTCTGCCCAGCAAAAATGCCAACTCACATACAAGAGGCAGAAACATCAGCAGTTCATCAGCAACCCTGAAAACTATAAAATCATGGAATGGTCTTTCAAACCCTGAGAATAAATAATTGTCATCCTGGATTGCCATACTCAGCAAAATTATCTCTTAAAGTTGATGGGGGGGGACCATTTTTAAGATAAACACAAGTTAACATAGTTCAAGCCAGTACTCAGAACATTCTTAAATGATTGCTATACAAAGAGGACAAAGGAAGACAGTATTGTCCACAAGAACACAGGGAAAGTACATTTTATGAGAAGAACGGGTGGACAAGAATGCAGAGAAAGAAGCAACCATGTCCAACACAGCAAATTCGTAAATCTCTAAGATTACCAAGAGAAAGCATAAAGTAACACCAATTAACTAGTCAACAAAAACAACATCCAACAAATAATTACAGTAAACCTCTCTCAATAACAGCTTTGAATAAAACATCCTCAGCCTACCAATAAAAGACACAGATTAACTGAATTAGAAAGCAAGATCCAGCTATCTGTTATCTTCAAGAAACAACTAACAAAGACATCCATAAAGAAAATCAGGAAATGTATGGAATTGGAAATTATTGTGTTAAATGCCAAGGCCCAGATTGGAAAGATAAACTGCGTCTCGTCTCTTCTATGTGATTCAGAGCTTCTTATTTTTATATATAGTAGTGTGTGTGTATGAGTAAAAATGTTTTTAAAAAGTAGACCATAAGAAGTGGAAAGAGGAGTTCTCTGCACCCAAATCCCGTGGGAGGGAGAGATAAACCTACAGAGAGGCAGACACGCCTGGGAAACCAGAAGAGACTGCACTCTGCACACATCTCTGATGCCAGAGGAAAACACCAAACGCCATCTGGAACCCTGATGCACGGAGGCTCCCGGAAACGGCGGCACAGATCTTCCTGGTTGCTGCCGCTGCTGAGAGCTCGTAGGCAGCACCCCATGAGCAAACTTGAGCCTCGGGACCACAGGTAAGACCAACTTTTCTGCTGCAAGAGACCTGCCTGGTGAACTCAGGACACACAGAGGCAAAATTCCTCTAGGACCGGGCACTTCCTGTGTTTACCGGGAGTCCCAAACCCGCGGATCCCGGCCTGCAGCAGCTCTCTGCTCCCAGACCCCGTGGGAGAGAGACCTCACCGCCTGGTCAGTTGGGCACTCCTGAAGCTGCAGAGCGGAGGAGACCACCAACACTGCCCACCCCTGCCCACATCCCTGGCCCAAGAGGAAACTGTATACGGCCTCTGGGTTCCCATGGGGGAGGACCGAGGAGCGGCAGGACCCCTGCGCCTGAGACACCGCTGGAACCTGAAGGGACAGACCGGATAAACAGTTCTTTGCACCCAAATCCCGTGGGAGGGAGAGCTAAACCTACAGAGAGGCAGACACGCCTGGGAAACCAGAAGAGACTGCACTCTGCACACATCTCTGATGCCAGAGGAAAACACCAAACGCCATCTGGAACCCTGATGCACGGAGGCTCCCGGAAACGGCGGCACAGATCTTCCTGGTTGCTGCCGCTGCTGAGAGCTCGTAGGCAGCACCCCATGAGCAAACTTGAGCCTCGGGACCACAGGTAAGACCAACTTTTCTGCTGCAAGTGACCTGCCTGGTGAACTCCAGACACAGGCCACAGGAACAGCTGAAGACCTGTAGATAGGAAAAACTACACGCCTGAAAGCAGAACACTCTGTCCCCATAACTGGCTGAAAGAAAACAGGAAAACAGGTCTACAGCACTCCTGACACACAGGCTTATAGAACAGTCTAGCCACTGTCAGAAATAGCAGAACAAAGTAACACTAGAGATAATCTGATGGCGAGAGGCAAGCGCAGGAACCCAAGCAACAGAAACCAAGACTACATGGCATCATAGGAGCCCAATTCTCTCACCAAAGCAAACACGGAATATCCAAACACACCAGGAAAGCAAGATCTAGTTTCAAAATCATATTTGATCATGATGCTAGAGGACTTCAAGAAAGACGTGACGAACTCCCTTAGAGAAACACAGGAAAACATTAATAAACAAGTAGAAGCCTACAGAGAGGAATCGCAAAAATCCCTGAAAGAATTCCAGGAAAACATAAATAAACAAGTAGAAGCCCATAGAGAGGAGACACAAAAATCCCTGAAAGAATTCCAGGAAAACACAATCAAACAGTTGAAGGAATTAAAAATGGAAATAGAAGTAATCAAGAAAGAACACATGGAAACAACCCTGGATATAGAAAACCAAAAGAAGACACAAGGAGCTGTAGATACGAGCTTCACCAACAGAATACAAGAGATGGAAGAGAGAATCTCAGGAGCAGAAGATTCCATAGAAATCATCGACTCAACTGTCAAAGATAATGTAAAGCGGAAAAAGCTACTGGTCCAAAACATACAGGAAATCCAGGACTCAATGAGAAGATCAAACCTAAGGATAATAGGTATAGAAGAGAGTGAAGACTCCCAGCTCAAAGGACCAGTAAATATCTTCAACAAAATCATAGAAGAAAACTTCCCTAACCTAAAAAAAGAGATACCAATAGGCATACAAGAAGCCTACAGAACTCCAAATAGATTGGACCAGAAAAGAAACACCTCCCGTCACATAATAGTCAAAACACCAAACGCACAAAATAAAGAAAGAATATTAAAAGCAGTAAGGGAAAAAGGTCAAGTAACAAAGGCAGACCTATCAGAATTACACCAGACTTTTCGACAGAAACTATGAAAGCCAGAAGATCCTGGACAGATGTCATACAGACCCTAAGAGAACACAAATGCCAGCCCAGGTTACTGTATCCTGCAAAACTCTCAATTAACATAGATGGAGAAACCAAGATATTCCATGACAAAACCAAATTTACACAATATCTCTCTACAAATCCAGAACTACAAAGGATAATAAATGGTAAAGCCCAACATAAGGAGGCAAGCTATACCCTAGAAGAAGCAAGAAACTAATCGTCTTGGCAACAAAACAATGAGAAGAAAAGCACACAAACATAACCTCACATCCAAATATGAATATAACGGGAAGCAATAATCACTATTCCTTAATATCTCTCAACATCAATGGCCTCAACTCCCCAATAAAAAGACATAGATTAACAAACTGGATACGCAACGAGGACCCTGCATTCTGCTGCCTACAGGAAACACACCTCAGAGAGAAAGACAGACACTACCTCAGAGTGAAAGGCTGGAAAACAACTTTCCAAGCAAATGGTCAGAAGAAGCAAGCTGGAGTAGCCATTCTAATATCAAATAAAATCAATTTTCAACTAAAATTCATCAAAAAAGATAAGGAAGGACACTTCATATTCATCAAAGGAAAAATCCACCAAGATGAACTTTCAATCCTAAATATCTATGCCCCAAATAAAAGGGCACCTACATACGTAAAAGAAACCTTACTAAAGATCAAAACACACATTGCACCTCACACAATAATAGTAGGAGACTTCAACACCACACTCTCATCAATGGACAGATCATGGAAACAGAAATTAAACAGAGACGTAGACAGACTAAGAGAAGTCATGAGCCAAATGGACTTAACAGATATTTATAGAACATTCTACCCTAAAGCAAAAGGATATACCTTCTTCTCAGCTCCTCATGGTACTTTCTCCAAAATTGACCGTATAATTGGTCAAAAAACGGGCCTCAACAGGTACAGAAAGATAGAAATAATCCCATGCGTGCTATCGGACCACCAGGCCTAAAACTGGTCTTCAATAACAATAAGGGAAGAATGCCCACATATACGTGGAAATTGAACAATGCTCTACTCAATGAGAACCTGGTCAAGGAAGAAATAAAGAAAGAAATTAAAGACTTTTTAGAATTTAATGAAAATGAAGGTACAATATACCCAAACTTATGGGACACAATGAAAGCTGTACTAAGAGGAAAACTCATAGCTCTGAGTGCCTGCAGAAAGAAACAGGAAAGAGCATATGTCAGCAGCTTGACAGCACACCTAAAATCTCTAGAACAAAAAAAAAGCAAATACACCCAGGAGGAGTAGAAGGCAGGAAATAATCAAACTCAGAGCTGAAATCAACCACATAGAAACAAAAAGGACCATAGAAAGAATCAACAGAACCAAAAGTTGGTTCTTTGAGAAAATCAACAAGATAGATAAACCCTTAGCAGACTAACGAGAGGACACATTGAGTGTATCCAAATTAACAAAATCAGAAATGAAAAGGGAGACATAACTACAGATTCAGAGGAAATTCAAAAAATCATCAGATCTTACCATAAAAGCCTATATTCAACAAAACTTGAAAATCTGCAGGAAATGGACAATTTCCTAGACAGATACCAGGTACCGAAGTTAAATCAGGAACAGATAAACCAGTTAAACAACCCCATAACTCCTAAGGAAATAGAAGCAGTCATTAAAGGTCTCCCAACCAAAAAGAGCCCAGGTCCAGACGGGTTTAGTGCAGAATTCTATCAGACCTTCATAGAAGACCTCATACCAATATTATCCAAACTATTCCACAAAATTGAAACAGATGGAGCCCTACCGAATTCCTTCTATGATGCCACAATTACTCTTATACCTAAACCACACAAAGACCCAACAAAGAAAGAGAACTTCAGACCAATTTCCCTTATGAATATCGACGCAAAAATACTCAATAAAATTCTGGAAAACCGAATCCAAGAGCACATCAAAACAATCATCCACCATGATCAAGTAGGCTTCATCCCAGGCATGCAGGGATGGTTTAATATACAGAAAACCATCAACGTGATCCATTATATAAACAAACTGAAAGAACAAAACCACATGATCATTTCATTAGATGCTGAGAAAGCATTTGACAAAATTCAACACCCCTTCATGATAAAAGTCCTGGAAAGAATAGGAATTCAAGGCCCATACCTAAACATAGTAAAAGCCATATACAGCAAACCAGTTGCTAACATTAAACTAAATGGAGAGAAACTTGAAGCAATCCCACTAAAATCAGGGACTAGACAAGGCTGCCCACTCTCTCCCTACTTATTCAATATAGTTCTTGAAGTTCTAGCCAGAGCAATCAGACAACAAAAGGAGGTCAAGGGGATACAGATCAGAAAAGAAGAAGTCAAAATATCACTATTTGCAGATGATATGATAGTATATTTAAGTGATCCCAAAAGTTCCACCAGAGAACTACTAAAGCTGATAAACAACTTCAGCAAAGTGGCTGGGTATAAAATTAACTCAAATAAATCAGTAGCCTTCCTCTACACAAAAGAGAAACAAGCCGAGAAAGAAATTAGGGAAACGACACCCTTCATAATAGACCCAAATAATATAAAGTACCTCGGTGTGACTTTAACCAAGCAAGTAAAAGATTTGTACAATAAGAACTTCAAGTTGGGGATTTAGCTCAGTGGTAGAGCGCTTGCCTAGCAAGCACAAGGCCCTGGGTTCGGTCCCCAGCTCAGAAAAAAAAGAAAAGAAAAAAAAAAAAAAAGAACTTCAAGACTCTGAAGAAAGAAATTGAAGAAGACCTCAGAAGATGGAAAGATCTCCCATGCTCATGGATTGGCAGGATTAATATAGTAAAAATGGCCATTTTACCAAAAGCGATCTACAGATTCAATGCAATCCCCATCAAAATACCAATCCAATTCTTCAAAGAGTCAGACAGAACAATTTGCAAATTCATCTGGAATAACAAAAAAACCCAGGATAGCTAAAACTATCCTCAACAATAAAAGGACTTCAGGGGGAATCACTATCCCTGAACTCAAGCAATATTACAGAGCAATAGTGATAAAAACTGCATGGTATTGGTACAGAGACAGACAGATAGACCAATGGAACAGAATTGAAGACCCAGAAATGAACCCACACACCTATGGGCACTTGATTTTTGACAAAGGAGCCAAAACCATCAAATGGAAAAAAGATAACATTTTCAGCAAATGGTGCTGGTTCAACTGGAGGTCAACATGTAGAAGAATGCAGATTGATCCATGCTTATCACCCTGTACAAAGCTTAAGTCCAAGTGGATCAAGGACCTCCACATCAAACCAGATACACTCAAACTAATAGAAGAAAAACTAGAGAAGCATCTGGAACACATGGGCACTGGAAAAAATTCCTTGAACAAAACACCAATGGCTTGTGCTCTAAGATCAAGAATGGACAAATGGGATCTCATAAAACTGCAAAGCTTCTGTAAGGCAAAGGACACTGTGGTTAGGACAAAACGGCAACCAACAGATTGGGAAAAGATCTTTACCAATCCTACAACAGATAGAGGCCTTATATCCAAAATATACAAAGAACTCAAGAAGATAGACCTCAGGGAAACAAATAACCCTATTAAAAAATGGGGTTCAGAGCTAAACAAAGAATTCACAGCTGAGGAATGCCGAATGGCTGAGAAACACCTAAAGAAATGTTCAACATCTTTAGTCATAAGGGAAATGCAAATCAAAACAACCCTGAGATTTCACCTCACACCAGTGAGAATGGCTAAGATCAAAAACTCAGGTGACAGCAGATGCTGGCGAGGATGCGGAGAAAGAGGAACACTCCTCCATTGTTGGTGGGATTGCAGACTGGTACAACCATTCTGGAAATCAGTCTGGAGGTTCCTCAGAAAATTGGACATTGAACTGCCTGAGGATCCAGCTATACTTCTCTTGGGCATATACCCAAAAGATGCCCCAACATATAAAAAAAGTCACGTGCTCCACTATGTTCATCACAGCCTTATTTATAATAGCCAGAAGCTGGAAAGAACCCAAATGCCCTTCAACAGAGGAATGGATACAGAAAATGTGGTACATCTACACAATGGAATATTACTCAGCTATCAAAAACAATGACTTTATGAAATTCGTAGGCAAATGGTCGGAACTGGAAAATATCATCCTGAGTGAGGTAACCCAATCACAGAAAAACACACATGGTACGCACTCATTGATAAGTGGCTATTAGCCCCAATGCTTGAATTACCCTAGATGCCTAGAACAAATGAAACTCAAGACGGATGATCAAAATATGAATGCTTCACTCCTTCTTTAAAAGGGGAACAAGAATACCCTTGGCAGGGAATAGAGAGGCAAAGATTAAAACAGAGACAGAGGGAACACCCATTCAGAGCCCGAATGTGGCCCATGCATATACAGCCACCCAATTAGACAAGATGGATGAAGCAAAGAAGTGCAGGCAGACAGGAGCCGGATGTAGATCGCTCCTGAGAGACACAGCCAGAATACAGCAAATACAGAGGCGAATGCCAGCAGCAAACCACTGAACTGAGAACAGGACCCCCGTTGAAGGAATCAGAAAAAGAACTGGAAAGCTTGAAGGGGCTCGAGACCCCATATGAACAACAATGCCAAGCAACCAGAGCTTCCAGGGACTAAGCCACTACCTAAAGACTATACATGGACTGACCCTGGACTCTGAACTCATAGGTAGCAATAAATATCCTAGTAAGAGCACCAGTGGAAGGGGAAGCCCTGGGTCCTGCTAAGACTGAACCCCCAGTGAACTAGATTGTTGGGGGGAGGGCGACAAGGGGGGGAGGATGGGGAGGGGAACACCCATAAAGAAGGGGAGGGGGGAGGGGGATGTTTGCCCGGAAACTGGGAAAGGGAATAACACTCGAAATGTATATAAGAAATACTCAAGTTAATAAAAAAAAAAAAAGGGAAAAAAAACAACAAAAAAAAAGAAGTGGAAAGAGGTTTTTAATAGGGGCTGACATATGTGTATATGTATATATGTGTATATGTGTATTGTGAATAGATGTGTATCTGTAGAGAGGTATAGATATATATGTGTACGTGTGTATATGTAAACCAGTGCATATGTTTACATGTGTAAATGTGTATACATGTATATGTGTATATCTGACATGAAAGGAGGGTAGTGGGCCAGAAGGATATAAGCAGAACAAAAGAATCAGCCAAAACTAAAGAATGTGCAAAAACGCCATTAGAAAGGCTGTTGCTTTGTGTTCTTTTTGTTTCTTTGTTTTTGTTATTACTTTTTGAGACAGAGTTTCTCTGTGTAGCCTTGGCTGTCCTAGACTCATTCTGTAGACCAGGATGTCCTCCAAGTCACAGAGATGCACCTTCTTTTGCCTCCCAAATTCTGGGATTAAAGGCAGGGAAGGAAAAAAGAAAAGAAAAGAAAAGAAAAGAAAAGAAAAGAAAAGAAAAGAGGAAAACATGTGTTTCCCAGGATGGCCTCAAACTCATGATCCTCCTGTCCCTGACTCCTTCAGCAAATCCCAGCATTTAGGAGGCAGAGGCAGGCAGATTTCTGGGAGTTCAAGGCCAGCCTGGTCTACAGAGTGAGTTTCAGAACAGCCAAGAGCCACACATAGAAACCCTGTCTCAAGAAAAAGGAGGAGGGGGAAGAGAAGGAGAAAGAGAAGAAGGAGAAAGAGGAGGAGAACAACAACAAAAAAAGAAAAAAGAAAAAGAAATGCTGGGCCAGCATGATAGCTCATTACTAATCTTAAAATATGAAAGAAGAAAGAAAAAAACTTAAATAGAGAAAGAGCTGGCAATGTATCATCATGATAGGGCACTTGCCTCGTGGGCATAAGGCCCTCAGTTTAATCTCCATTGCTTCAAAAACTAAGAAACAAGAATATGAATAAGTAGATTCACTTTTTACCTGTAGAAATAGTAAAAATGACATGTGCATGCACGCGTGCGTGTGCACACACACACACACACACACACACACACGATCATGGAATCCTTTTTCATATCTTGTCTCTTAGTCCAAGAGCCTCTCCTAGTCCCCTTCACTCACCCTGAGCCACTCAATAAATACTTCTAGTTTAAATGAAAAGCTACATTTTTGAAGAAAATATTTTCTAGTTCTAAAAAGCTACAGTAATACCACAACTGGAAAAGAAAGAAAGAAGAACCCGAAAAGGCCATATGTGGTGCATATCTGACCCCAGTAGAGAAGTGTCTCTCCCACAATCAGGCCTGTTTGGACATTGTTAGAAGGTAAAGAAAACAAGCACATACATGTGTGTTCACACACAGACCACACATGTACACACATGTGCACATACATATGTGTGCACACTCATACATCTCTTTCATGTCTAGATTCTGACATGGCATGATGTGTCCATGCTACTGAATATGTGTCCTAGAGGTCATGTTGATTAGGATATGTTGGTTCCTCTGCCTGAGAGTGCCAAGTCCTCCCAGCGTCTCACAGGAATGGGTACTAGAGAGAGCAGTAGCATTTGGAAGCAGGTGCTTTGTGCTTTGTTTATTTCGTTGACTCGCCACGTGGAGGTGCGACCAACCAAGAGGCAAAATGGATGCATGGGCCTATCTGTGATTTCTTAGCTACTTCAAGTTAGTGGGATCCTGGTGGCAGACTAAGCCCTGCACTCTCAAATCCTGATCTTCATGCTTGGTGAGTACATTTTATGTGAATAACTTTTATACTCTCAAAATCTTAAAAAGCTTTCTGGTCATGCTTCGGGTCAAACCTATAAAATAAGCATTTTCCCTTACAGGAGGAGCTAGCAGCCATTCAGTCAACAGACAAGCCAAGTATTTGTGTCAGAAGGAACAGATGTGACTATGGACTACAGTTACACACTGAACGGGTGCCCCACTCTTTTCTGGTATGTTCAACATCCCAACCAAGCTGCTTAGTTTCTTAAAATAGAGATAATTTTTTAAAAATCAAAAACTTTGGAGCCAAAACTCTTAAAGAAAAGGATTTCACCCATTGTGAAATATATACTGCCTTCAGAGAGACACAGCGCCAAGGACACAGTGGGGAGCTGTAAAAAAAAGAAAGAAAAAAAAAAAAACAACCAACCCTGGAGGGCCCAGATGAAGTATATTTTGAAACTGTGAAACTCAAACTGTGGAACTTCATTCCGTCTAACAAACTGTCCTGTTGGGACACTGTTACAAGACTAAAAAACAAAAACACCAACGCCATTATCTATAAGTGCCTAAGGCATGGAGGTTTTTCTGAGGAAAGACAAGGTCAAGGAAGACTCGAAGACAAGGTCCCTGCTCCCACTGTGTTAGTTCTTGTCCTTGGACAGCTCGAAGGATGCGTAGACATCAGTGTCTAATGACTTGGATGTGGGTCCTGGCTCTACTGCTTACTAACTGCAAATTTGGCCCAGTTAATTGCTGTCTCAGAGCTTTAGTTTCCCTCTCTCTTTCTCTCTCTCTCTCTCTCTCTCTCTCTCTCTCTCTCTCTCTCTCTCTCTCTCTCTAGTTTATTAGTGAGCGTTTGTTGCATCAAGTAGTGGACTTCAGAATAACAGTTTTGTTCAAGTCTATCACTCATTCCTTACTACTCTCTCCCGTCTCTCCCTCCACTGACTCCTCTTTGAAACTGACTCTAGCTTGTATCAAGTTGACATAAAACTGTCCAGCATATCAGGCTAGCTGGTTTGTGAGCTTTCAAGCAGTCCACTGTGCTACCCTCCCACCTTGTCCTTGGTGTACTGGAGAAATTGATGCATATATTACATTCATCTTTTAATGTGGGTTCCAAAAATAAAACTTGGGTTGTCTGCCTTCTGCAGCAGCATCTTGACCTGCTGAGGCGTCTTGAAAGCTCCACCACAGTCCCCTTCATATCTCTTTTTATGCGACTTCTCCTAGGGAGACACAAACGGACATCTATTGACCCCAGATGAGAAACTGATATCCCCACATCTCCTTCAGTGAACCGATAGGTCTTACAGGAGAGTGCGTGGAGGTTCACAGGAGCAGAGATGACGCAAAGGTGGCTACATCACTGAAAAGCTCCCCCAGCATAGGCATAGACTCGCAAAATGGTGCATCTCTGGAGATCTCCACACAATGTGCAGGCAGCTGGGCTGGTTGCCTAGTGGATTTTCTCTAACAATTGTCACTGCGATTTAACCTTGGAGGAGCCTTGTGGAGCTTGTAAATTTCTGCAGTTTTCAGAGACTTATAAACTTCGTTTACCTGCTGATTTGTATAACAAATGTCCACTACTAAAGTAAGAAAAGGAGGAAGGGAGGGAGGGAGGGAGGGAGGAAGGGAGGGAGGGAGGGAGGGAGGAAGAAAAGAAGGAAGCCAGGCAGGCCAAAGCTCTAAACCAGCATTAACTTGGCCAAACTTGCTGTTAGTGGCTGTAACTTTGACAACATCTCATGCCTGTGAGAATTAGTTAGACTCACTTAGCCTCTGGGCATCCCTATGAGGGGCTGTCTAGATTAGATGGTTAGATAATTAAGAAAGGAAAGCCTATCTTAATTACTATATATGTCTTGTCCACACAGGCCAATCTGGTGGGAGCATTTCCTTAAATGGAGTTTCCTCTTCCAAAATAACCCTGCTGAAAAGCTGGGATCCTGGGATTAATAAAAGGAATAGGGGTTCTCAAACTGTGGGACTCGATTCCTTTGAATACCAAACTACTTTTTCACAGTAGTCTCCTAAGACCATCAGAAAACACAGATATTTATATTATGATTCATAATCATAGCAAAATTACGGTTCTGAAGTAGCAACAAAAAATAATTTTAAGTTGGGATTACCACCCCATGGAGAGCTATATTAGAGGGCCACAGACTTAGAAGGTTGGGAACCAAGGAAAGGGCAAAAAATGATCTGAACAATAGAGTCATCATCGTGCTTGCTGACAGTGCACACTATAACCATTTCCTGCTGCCACTGCTTCCCTGGGGAGGGCCCACCTTATCTCAGTATAATTGGTGCCATCCCTGGGCCAGTGGTCCTGGGTCCTATGAGAAAGCAGGCTGAGCAATCCATGCGGGGCAAGCCAGTAAGCAGCACCCCTCCACCCCATCTGCATCAGCTCCTGCCTCCAGGTCCCTGTCTTGTCTGAGCTTCTATCGCTGATTTCTCTCACTGATGAATCGTACTGTGGAACCGTAAGTTAAATAAACCTTTTCCTCCCTAAATTGTTTTTGGTCAGGGTGTTAAATCACAGCATTAAAAACCCTAAGACACCTGGAGTACACAGCACAGCAGGCACAAGGGAAGCCCTGCCTGGAAAAGAAGGTGGAAGGACACAAGTGACATACTTCAACATCGTCCTCTGACCTACACACAAGCTCACAAGTACAATAATGAGCAAAATAAAGGAAACAACAATTAAAAATATTGTAAATGCTTTTTACACATTTATTCAATCTTCACAATAGTCTTATGAAGTAGTGAGTGCAGTGGTATCTCCATATTAAAGACAAATAAACTAAAACACAGAGAAATTAGCTCACTTGGCTGAGGAGACAAAAAAAAAGAAAGAAAGAAAGAAAGAAAGAAAGAAAGAAAGAAAGAAAGAAAGAAAGAAAGAAAGATGGTTTACAGGTCCAAGTACATTATCCCAAAGCCTCCAATCTTAACATTATTATTCAAAAACATTCTTCTTCACATATACCCTTTATTTGTGATAGTCTTCTCTTGGAATCTTGACTTTCACTATTCTCTTTCCCTTCTTAATTAAGCATTTCCACTCTTAGAATTCTACTTCTTCATCTTCATTCCATACATAACTTACATTATCCATCTCTTAATGTAGCAGAGAGAGAGAGAGAGAGAGAGAGAGAGAGAGAGAGAGAGAGCGAGCATGTGTCTGCTTGGTTAACTCTCGCTGCTGTCCATTACCCTCCTCACAAGACTGAGCTTAGCAAGATTGTCCCTGTTTCAGAGAGGACGACATCCAACAGTGAAGTACTAGGGAAACCTCCCTAAACCCACAGTCTAGTAAGACTCAAACTTACGTTCACTTGGTGCCAAGAGTTCTTTTGACTCTTTGCCTTTCCGCACAAAGCCATAGTTGGTGTATCTTAACTGAAAAACAGCCAAACCAAACACCTAAGGGTAGAACTAGGGTAGAGGGTAAAAAAGGCCCTAGGCTCAATCCAGCATCCAAGAGGGTGTACGTAAAGATTTGATTTAGAGAAACATTCTACTGTTCCACCACAAGGTTTCGCCCTTCATGCTGATCTACCCGCAGTCATCTGGCATAATTCACATGACTTATGTTCATCAAGTATAAAATGGTGCATGCTCGAGAATGGCAGCCAAAAGGCCTTATCATGTGTTATACATTGAAAAGCATTTCAACAAATCCAAAAATTGATTAAAACATCCAAAGAGTGACATAGACAGACAGACAGATAGATAGATATAGATAGATATATACATATTCAGTAGGTTTACAAAAATCAGTTACAGCATATGGAGAATGGATTTACAGTACTTTCTATATAGCAATGCAAATTGGTTCAAGAAGAAGAACATTTTTCTGAAAAGAGAATCTCAAAAATCCTTTTGCAAAAAAAAAAAATGCAGCTGTGTCTGTCTCACAGGAAGAAGGAAACTATTAACCGGCTATTCTTTCTGAACCTACTTCCTTGAATGTATAATAAGAGGTCCTCTTGGGAAGCCAGGCTCAACCCAATATCCAAGCTGTCATTTACCGAAGAATGAGCCTGGTTCAGACCCACAAAGCTTTATTGCTCTACTGACAGGCACCATCAGAGTCTACCTACTGACTCCACAGCTCCAGTCCAAGCGAATGATCTTAATGTCTACCTGGAGCCAATCAGCTATCGCCATGGGGAAAGCAGCATGTATTCTCCCTTAAGAGGGAGGCACTTCTAATGAATAAGGTACGGGATGGAAAGGAATCTAACTAGCAGAAAATGACTACAAGGTGGAAGTAATTAACCACCAAGGTTAAACCACTGACTCATGAGTTATAATCACAGCTGAGTGAAAACTACCTGAATGAAATAGGACTCTAACAGGAATGCAACATGGGAAGAGACGATGATACACTGTGTGAGGACCATCCAAAAAGGAGCTGAAATAAAATGTGCAGAAATAAGGTTGTTTTTTGAAGAAAGCAAACGTGTTTATAGTTATGCCGACAGAAAAGAGAATGCACACACCCTTGGGTCTTTAAGAGACATAGAGTGGAAGGCAATTGCCCTGCGTCTGGAGCATAGCTGGCTGAAATCAAGAAATCATTGGGTATCTCACTCTCCTAGTCCTACGATCCTGGAAATCCTAGGTGGGTGATGCTGTCTGGCTTCATATCTTTCTTTTTTCTAGCCAAGCATTTACCTGTTTAGTAAGTAGCTGTTAAACTTGCTACCAGATGGTAATGTGAGCATTATATTCAAAAGATGGCGGTTGGTTTCCTTTGCAAGTATCCCTATTAACACGATGCTGATGAATTCATGTGCTATTCTGTGACCTCTGGTGTACTGGGAACGAAGTTACAGTTTTAAAAAGACTCCTTAGGTGGACTGTTTACTCCAAGATACTCTAGCAAACACATTTGCAAACTTCAGACACAGTAATAATGGCAAAGACCCAGCAAGTTTCGCTGGCTATTTTGTGGCTTCGACAAAGTAACTAAGATATAAATTGAAGGATTTTTGGATGAAGAACATGATGACTTAGAGGAAATTTCCTTCTAATTCTGAGGTTAGAAAAGAGGGACCCCCGAGTGCCTCCTCTGGAATACCCTCCAGAAAATGTGCACAGAAATGTGTACAGAGATGTAAAGAAATGCTTTAATAGTATTCTGCTTTAAATGGTATCTTTGAGAACAGGGTAAGTGCAGAAAACTAAGGAACCAAGTCTGAGTCCCAGGAAAGGAGAACTTCTACAGTTCTGGTCACCAGATAGTGGTTACAATAATCCTGCTGGAGGCATTGGTTCTTTGCTACACTCAGCTTAGTAACATAGAATACACAAGTTGGTGTCATGATAAACCCAAAGGAGAAACACAGTTCTGCGCACATGACAGTGTCTCAACCCAGAAGCCCCACCTTCCCCTGTCTCTGAGGCAGCTGGTACCTTCACCCAAATCCTGAAGTCTAGGCCTCCATAATTCTTCTTTTCAAAATGTTCGGACAGGTCATTAGCAGGGAAATGGCTTCCCACACAAGCATGGGCACCTGAGACTGAAGCCAAGTACACTACTCGGTCTATATATGCTATGGCCAAGAAACTGAGTCTTATCACTGCCTCAAACTTGTACCGTATGTATTTTCCTTTCTGCTACAACGTTTTTTAAATTAGAAATTACCTCATTTTCTATATTTATTCTTTATCAGTGTTTAGTCTGCTTTCTATTGCTGTAATAAACACCATGACCAAGAGCAACTTGGGAAGGAGACAGCTTATTTCAGCTTTCCGGTTACAGTTCACCATTAAAGGAAGTCAGATCAGGAGCTTAAGACAGAAACTTGGAGGCAGGAACTGAAGCAGAGTCCATTGAAGAACACTGCTTACTGGCTTTGTCACTCCAGCTTGTACCCAACCCAGTTTCTTTTCTTTTTGTACTTTAAAAAATGAAGATTTCCTATTTAGTACTGTGTTAACATTTTCTCTCCTTCCTCACCTACCTCTAACTCCTCCCATATACTCCATTTCCCCTCAAATTCATGATCTAGTCTTCTTTGTTACTTATATATAAGCCTACTGCGTCCATTCAGTGGTGTATTATGTGTATGTGCTTAGGGCTGACCCCTTGAAATTGAATAACCTATCAGGGAGCTCCTCCTTGAAGAATCCTGATTCTCCCTCTCCCAGCAAACATGGATTATCTCTAATTTTCATTTAGGGGTTGGACCTCATGAAATTTCCCCTGTCTGTATTAGCATGTCAACTGGTGTTGTCATTCTGTAGGTCTCATTTACACAACCATGTTGTTGAGATTTCAACACCACATTGATGTACAGCAACCCTGTCATGTCTAAAGGCCACTAACTAGTAGCAAGCATACTAGTTCTCGGGCTTAAATTGACAACAAAAAAAAATCTAACCAACTCAGGTTCTCAGTTCCAACGGATACACTTACCATGCAACTCCTACCCAAGGTCCAGGGACAAACCATGGGAGAGGGAGTAAAAAGATTGTCTGGACCAGCCTTTAGTAGTTTACTAGATTTATAGTACCAGACATAAATTCCCTCCTACTGAGGCCAATTAGACAGTTATTGGTTACTCACAAGACATAAATGCCACTATTGTAATATTGGTGATATCTTGTCAATCTCGTCACGGTTAAGTTGTAGGCTTTAGAGCCAGGAAGGACTATTCATTGCCTTTTGTTCCTTAGCATCTTATGCTACACTTTCTGGTACTATGAGAGCTAGTCCTTGAGGAGGAGGCTTCTAGATCAGATCCAGCTTAAATCCTCCCAGTACTGTGTATACGGTAGTGATAATGTGGGGGACCTGGAGATAAACCTAGTGGAGGAAGAAATGGGGCACAGAATAAGGCACCAAGACTTCTCCAGCTCCTTGAAGAGCCCTGATTGTACACAGTGTATGATCTGACATGGCTCCTGACACACAGGTGAGACAACACAAAGGACCCAAGACCAGGGCAGTGGCTGCTTCCCCTGTCTTCACAGAAATCTCCCTAGGGGATAGGCTTCTCCCCCCACAGGCTCATGTATAAGTGAGTCAGATTCTGTTAAACAACTCAGGTTGCCCCCTGATTTGCACTTGAATACATAAACATATCCTAGTTGGCTAAAATACATCTTCCAGATGTTGTGAAATTTACAACCCAGATTAGCAATCCCAAGTCTATTCATTGTTGACTTGACACACAAATACATCATTGTTAAGCTATAACTGTTCCTTTCCATTTGTCCCTAAGACCTCACATTAATATCATAATATAAAAAAGTACAGCTTTACAAGTTCCATGGCATTTAAAAATTCCAAGGCTTTAAGTTTCTTTAAAATATCCAAAGTCTCTGAATTGTGGGGACCCGCATAAAGTCAAAAATAAATTATATACTTTTTTCTATTCCAAGAAGGAAGAACCAGGCCATGGTTAAAATCAAATCAAAGAAAATACATATTGTGTGAACAGCTCAATTGTTTAGCATTTAGGATTCACTAGCGAAGATGTTGTCTGGTAGTCTCTGGCTGGGCTGGCTCCATTGACCCCTACTGCTGTCTGTGGTGGTCATCCCATGGCCATGGCATGACCCTTCTAATACACTGGGTTCTTCATTGCAACCAAAGCTGAACCTCCACCAATGGTTTTAGTTGGGGGAGTCTGACTCTGCCACATGATCCCAAGCCTCAACTGGGTTCCATGATCTCTTTCTACCCTTAAAACAAGTTCTATGCAGGAGACAAACATTCTTCATGAAGTTCTGCCACCAGCTAGGGATGCAACCTTGCCCCTACCACACACACTCACATCACTGGACCACATAGCTTAAGTATGCTGACCCTGCGGAATACTTCCAAGAATATTTTGCCTCAATTATTCTGGTCTCTTATTCATCACAGCTGACTTTTCAGCCCTATCTAACCAGCCCTAATTGGTTTCACATCAGTAGTACTGGCCTCTTAGAAATTATAACAAATTCTTCAGCCACAGATGACCCCCTCCAATCTACATTCAAACCCCCTACCCCACAAAAATCACCCAACATGATCAGGTTTATCATATCAACACCCCACTCGTGGTACCAACTTATATTCTAGTTTGCTTTCTGTTGCTTTAATAAGCACAATAACCAAAACAACTTAGGGAGAAAAGGATTTATTTCAGCTTGCAGACTAGAGTCCATCATTAAAGAGAATGGGCACAGGAGCTAAAGAAAGTCGCTGAAGCAATGTCGGTGGCTGAATGCTGCTTACTAGCATGCTCACTCCAGCCCGTGCTCAGCCGGCTCTCTTACACAACGCAGGACCACCTGCCTGGGAGTGGCACATCTCACAGTGGGCTCTCCTCCATCAAGCAGCAATCATTAAAATACTCTGCAGACCAATCTGTTGGTGGTGGCCTCTCAGTTGAGTACCTCTCCTCTCAGGAGAGTCAATTTGACAACCAAGATTAGCTGTCACAATCCGCTCCCTATCTCTGTTTCCTATCTCAGTTTCCAAAAGAAATTAAAATATTTGATAATTTCTCCCAACTGTTTCCAGTATATCAAAGTGATTTTGATTGTTTGTTTTGACCTCTATTCTTCGCCTTATACAAATTTACAGCTCTTAGGACTTAAGGTGCATAATACATCAAGGGTATTTAGCACCTTTCTCCCATGATCCTTTTTAAATCTTACATCTCATTTCTTGAAGATGCATAGAAGAGAAAGGAAGGGGACAGAATAAAGAACAGGAAGAGAAATGAGCACACTAGCAACACTGCTGAAGAGAAGGGGGAAACAAATGAAGAAATGACTTTAGCTTCCCAATTTTACTCTCACCTCCCCAGCAATACTGAGGCACTTCTGGAAGACCTTGAGAAGGCCACGAGAGGATCAGATAAGCAGCGTGTGGTGGTCAACTCCATAGAGCACTGTAAAATCCTTTCCCTTGCCACTTCTTCACCCTTGACCCCTCACTCCTCCTTCATCAGAATATGATGAATGCAAATCCCATATATGCAAATATTTGTCTCAGACTGTGTCCAGGCTAAAAGCTGCATGTCTTCCCAGAGAACAGAAAGGTCACTACAGAGGGAAAATTCACACCCTGCTCTTGTCTGCTCCAAGAAGTGCTTTATCCCCTTCAAAGCCCTATGTCATGGCCTGTGCATCCTCCCAATTGATAGAACATGTTCCTGGCTGCCTATTTTTGAGAACTGTTGGACACACCAGAATCATTTTCCTAGGAGAAGATTAGATGTGCTAAATGTAAAGAATATAAATGAAATCTCAAAGACAGAGGGAAAATTGTTCTCATAAGAAATACCTTACCAGATCAGCATGCAAGTCATCTGATGAGTTGTCAAGCGAAAATCTAGAGAAAACACAAGCACAGACAAGAATCAAGGAGATCACTGAGGGGCAGATTAATCGGTCTCGCCTCTCTGTTCTCTCAGTGTTTGCTGCAAGGAAAAGCTAATCACAGACTGAACCCCAGGTATAGAGAGATATGGAAGCCAGCAGTCTCTCCAAAGCAAGACGTTCAGGGACAGAGAGGAGCTACCTGGATGTCTATATAAGATTTAAGAATTGGAAATAGAATTTTATAATAAGTACAACCATGAAGCATTATGTGATCTGGATGTCTACTTCCAATCAAAATAGAATAGCTAGAACCAGATTGACCGTTCACTTTCAAAAAATTATCTGAGAAACAGTTTTCAAAATGCTGTACAGCAAGCGATGAATAACAGAGGTCAGTTGGAGGTGAAAGACAATGAGGTGATCCCTAATGTACTATGGTTTATTCTTTAAATTTTCTAAATAAAAACTATAAAAATTTCTGGGTTCCAGTTCATCTATCATTATACATACATACATACATATGTATATATATATATGTACTATCTATATCTGTTTATTATATTTATATTGTTCACATGATATTAAATTGGCTTATGAGTGAATGTTTATATAAATTAAAATTGTTAAAATAGCCCAAATTCACTTTAATTTATAACAAAGATTTTAAAGTCCTAGTTAAATTAAAAATTTAAAACTTATTTTAAAGAGTAGACTTTCAAAGATATCTGAGAAGGCAAAAAAAGAAAAAGAAAAAGAAAAAAAGGCTGGCAGAGCAGAGCAGTATGCATCAGAGAGAAACAGAACTAGATGTGTAGTGTTGGCGACTGCTGCGGACAGAGGAGCAGGCTTTCCTGCAGCAATGTTGCTACTTGGGTTGCGAGGAGGCTAAGGCTACCACCACGCCCACCTGAATCTGTCATGGCCTGCTACGTCGGTGCCACCGTTCAGCCTGCAGGCCTGTCCGAGGGCAGGGAGCCACTGCTTCCGTTGCCATCTCTTGGTCCACTGTAGGAAGGAGGGCACTGCCCATATCATTGCCCTCGGGCTACAAACACAATGGTCAATGGTCGTGCCCTGGGTACCTGCAGCACCTCAGGATCACCCTAAGTCTGAGCAGCAGCAAGATACCAAAAACAGGGGAGAGTTCATTTGGGGGTTAATTATCCTCAAAAGATTTCTGTGACCAGTGCCATAGTTAGAGACTAGGTTGATGTTCACGATCCCTGCTGACACCGGAAACCAGGTTGATGCCCATGACCCTGCCTTGGAAGCTACAGGCAGGAAGGCATCTTTAGCAGTGGAATCGGTGACTGCAGACTCATGACTGAAAATGAGAGACGTCGAAGGATGCTCTGAAAACCTCCTGCACCAAAAAAAGACACAGTTCAGACATGAAGCTAGTGAAAAGAGACCTTAAAAACTGCGATAATGCAGAAGTGTATCTCTTCACAGCTGATGTCTCCTGGTAGGGGAAGGTTTCGGAAGGACTCAGTTCTCTTTAAGGGGCTCGCCACTGGGTGTTTGACCAGGCTCCAGTGAGGATATAGGCAACACAAATTAGACTTGGAGGTTGGTTTAGGGTGGGTTCTTTTGGGGGTGGGGGACGAGAAGGGAAGTAATGTAAGTGTCGGATGGAGGTCCTGGGAGGAATGGGAAGTATGACCAGGGTGCATTGTATGAAATTCCCAAGTAATTAAAAAGAACATTATTCTGGGAAAAAATAGAATTTCTAGATTGTGATGGGACAAGACAATGCAAAGGGTTCTCTATCTTATATTCTTGCTGAGGCCATTCCAGGATTAAATAGAATCTGATATCCTTGATGGAGAATCCCATGGAAAACTACACAACTCTCTCTATTCTAGGAACCAGAACACCAGAACACCAGCACACACACAGACACACACACACACACACACACACACACACACACACACACACACACACACCAGCTAAGCTAAACCACTTAGCTTCTATTTAAATTGCTTCCTTCAAATTGCTTACTATGGAAAGTCCCCTCACCTCCTGCAGCTGCTGAGTGAGATACCTGGACAAGGTCTCTGGCCATAAAACACCCATGCTCTGGACACTCATGGCCACACTGTACTGGTTTAAATAGGAATGACCCTCATAGATTCATGTGCGTGAATGCCTGGCCCATGGAGAGTGGCACTCATGGGAGGTGTGACCTTGTTGGAGTAGGTGTGGCCTTGTTGGAGGAAGCGTGTCACTGTGGAGGAGGGCTTTGAGGTCTCACATGCTCAAGAGAAGCCTGGTATAGCAGTCTTCTTCTGATGCCTACAGATTAGGATGTAGAACTCTCAGCTCCTTCTCCAGCACCGTGTCTGCCAGCATGCCACCATGCTTTCCCCCATGATGAACTAAACCTCTGAATTATAAGCCAACCCCAATTGAGTAGTTTCCTTTATAAGTTTCTGTGGTCATGGTGTCTCTTCACAGTAATGGAAACCCCAACTAAGACACACACCTAGGTTCCAGAACACTTCGCTGTGGTCCCAACCAGCTGCTTTCAATTGGCTCTGAGTAGTCATTTCTGAGGAGCTCCCTGACACAAGATCATAGCTCATGAAGGAGAAATCAAGGCAGAACCAATGAATTATCTAACTTAAAGAATCAGAACTGAAAGAGGCCAATAAATCAAAAGCTCATAAGAACAAGTGTCTTACAGTTTCTATTGGTGTAATGAAACACCATGACCAAAAGCAAGTTGTAGAGGCAAAGGCTGATTTTCAATCCTTGTAGTCCATCGCCCATAGGAGTTAGGATATAAAATCAAGGAAGGATCTGATGCAAAAAGGAGTGATGCTTTGTGGTGAGCCTGAGTGACCCAAGACCTTCTCAGAGGCCCTCATGAAAGGACAAAGGGAACTTTAGTTCCATGTCCTTATTCAGAAGTGAACTTGGCAAGGCCAGTCTAGGGTTAGAGCCACTGTTGGGCAAATGGAAAGTTACTAAGGCCCTGACCTTTGCTTAACACTGGAACTAGTTTTGATTAAGTTCCTCGATGACCCAGCCACAACTCCTGTGCTTTCCACCTCTATGTGTACATGTCCCCCGCTCCCCTAATAGAAACAAACCATCATGCCAGCTTAATAACTGCTGTCTCTGGTTCCTGCTCAGCGGCAGCCATTTTGTATCTTGGCTTTTAAAAACATCCCAGTGAGACCTTGCCATATGGTATAATTCTGTAGTAATTCTTTCTCTCTCCTGAAAATCCAGGGTACCCTGTCAGCCAGGACCTCCTCCAAAGAGGCTGGGTTGCAGTTCCTGAGGACCCTACTCTTCCCCTCAGGCTATGGTTGTTAGGCCTTAGGCAGCAGTGTCTGAGGGATCTTGTGTTCTTTCTGCCAGCATTGTCTGACATAGTCCTCTGCTGACCTCGCCAGTGTTTGTCCTGAAAATAGTATATATAATGCTGTACTTCGTGATAAACATGCTTTGCCTGAGTCATCGTTTATGGAAGAGCTCCTGGTCCCAGATACTGCTCTTGTCATCTCTACTTCTCATTCCTGGTCTTCCCACTCGACACCTCCCCATCGGGACCCTTCTTCCTGCTGGTTTGGGACACTGCTTATTGGTCTGCTTCTTATGCCTGCCTTATCCTGCTTCCCCACAACATCCAAGACCACCATGTCAAGGGTGGTACCAGTCTCAATGGGCTGGGCCCTCCCACATCAATCACTAATTAAGAAAGTGCCTTCCAGGTTTGCTTATGGAGGCATTTTCTCAACAGAGGTTCTCTCCTCTCAAATGACTCTAGCTTGTGTCAAATTGACATTAAAAAAAAAAAACCAACAACCCAGCTCACACATCAAATATGCAAGATGAAGTAAGTGCACAGAGAGAACCCCAGAATTCTAAAGTGGGTGTCAACAAATACTCAATAGTATGCTTCTTATGCATTGTGTGGAAACCACATTTAGCACCAGGAAAAGAGATATCTAAAAGACGAGAGGTAGCAGGGCCCCTTCAAGTGTCTAGAATCAAGAAAAGGATCGTCGCTGGACCACTTGCTCTTTAATTCTTTAATTCATTGGTTGCTCCATCTCTAGCCTCTTATCACCGCTGACCGGTTTTAAAGGGTCTTTTGTGTCGATAGTTAATAATGCCCCTCTGATGTAGATAACGAGTAGAGATAAAAATAAATGTTGTTCCCAGGGGATGGCACAGTGTCTGTAGATAAGGGGTTTTTTTTTCCATCAATAACACAATCATATTAAAAACTGTTTCCATTTCTCATCGCTGAGTTCGCTTGCATATATTGTCAAATTATGATAAATTTAAGCCTGGAAGTATGAGATTTAAGTGACGGAAGCCTATACATGCAAATAACTACTGTCTCAGTGGTCAATTTCACTTGAGCTGTCTGTCGTGACGTTAAAACACGTTCAGCATATTTCTCCTCATTCTTTATCATCTCAGAGAGTCTATTCCTAATTTTTAGAATCTGATTAATATCGCTGTCCCTTCCTGTTGTTTTCTTTTTCTGGGCATTTTCTTTTACTTTAACTTTTTTAATGTCATTAACAGCTTCCTTAAAGGAGTCGAACGCCATCTTCACACCGATGAGTCCATACACTGAGTCCGGCCTTCAGTGCTGACTCCCTTTTATAGCTCTATTCCCCAGGTTCCCCCACGCTGAAGTGCAGACCTGTGTTTGCCTGACGCTGGGGAGGTAAAGCATATGAAGAAAAGGCTGCTCAGGACTGTTTCTTTTCTTCGTTTGAGGGCAATGGAGACTTCATGGTCTTTGGCTGGCAGCAGTCACAACATCTTGACTAGACTAGAGAGTTCCCGTGCGGCCAGTCTGACTGCATGTTCTGTGGTCTCTGGCACATAAGGGTAGCTGTTACTGGGGAAGGGAAATCGCCTCCTTCCTAAACTTGCTTTATGGTTATTTCCGGCCATCGCTGCTGGAAGCCAGCCTAGATTCTGTCCTCTACCCTGTCTTATGACCTATGAGGCAGCTAATTCTCCTCTTCGAAACTCAATCTGCTTAAGCTAGGTAAGGTGGCCTTCTTTCTCGTCACTTGTCACTCAGGTGTCTCACGATGCTTGTGCTCTGAGGCCCAGCTTGCCTGCGTTCTGGTGAACCTTAAGCCGAATACCCTGCCAGTTACCTTTCTCATCGCAGCACAGTTGGCTTGCGAGGAATAATGCACAGCATTTCACAGTGTCTTCCAGATCCCTCTCCAGAAAACTGACTGTGCAAAAAAATAAAGCCGGTTTTGATATTAGGCCC
Source organism: Rattus norvegicus (assembly GCF_021556685.1). Taxonomy (NCBI): domain Eukaryota; kingdom Metazoa; phylum Chordata; class Mammalia; order Rodentia; family Muridae; genus Rattus; species Rattus norvegicus. The sequence continues at coordinate 31,049,917 of NC_141548.1, forward strand.
TAGACATATGATGGAATGAGAACATGGCGGATGATGGCATAAATCAGACCCATGGGCGTAAAGCTCCTGAGAGGCAGAAAAGCATCTTGGGTTGCTAGGGACACAAGCAGCAACAAACTGGGAGAGTCTTTCAAAGTCCTCTTCTCCCAACATCATTAAACATTTTCACCATGTTTCATTTTAACTCTAAAAGCAAGGAAATGACCTCCACTGAAAAGACCACTGAAGCTCAATTTTAGTTAAGGAAGATTTCCCCCACTGGAAGACATGGAGCGGTATTCAAATACTAACCTGGTGCTTAAGTTATGACATCTTAGTTTGTATCAAGTCTGTGCTTCCATTAATTGGCAAATAATTACTCTTTTTTAAAAAAAATACATTTATTTACTTATTGTGTGTGTGTGTGTGTGTGTGTGTGTGTGTGTGTGTGTGTGTGTGTGTACACATGTGCACATGCACATGCACGCAGCTTGCACATGATAGCATGATGTGGAAGTCAGAGGACAACTTACAAGAGCTGGTTTTCTCCTTCCACCATGTGGCTACTGGGAACCAAACTCAAATCATCAGCTTTGGGTACAAACACGTTTCCCCACTAAGCAACCTCTCTGGCCAATATTTACTTACCACTTACCTCCTTTCAAATCTTGAATTAAATGTCACTTACTCCATGAATACTTTCCGGCCCTCCAATATAAATATGTTCCCTATTACTGGTTCAGAGCAGTTACTAAGTGGCTGAGTCCAAGCCAGACATTTCTGGGTTCCTGTCTACTTGGTTGGAACCCCTACTCATCCCCTGCACAAGCTAAGAAACCCTGTTTACTCTGCTTCCCCCAACCACCCACAAGTAGAAAATTCTAGGCTAACAAACCATCTCCCAGCATCTACAGTTTAAGTTTCCAGCTGCCCACCCATGAGTGCCCACCCAGGGGCTCAGCTTTATCACCTTGTCTGGCCACAATCTCAGCTCCTAGCTCACATGTCATCAGCCTGCGCCCCAAACCCATAAAATCCCCCTTGCTTTAGACCAGGTATGTGACTTCACTGGCCTGCACTCGGGAGACCTGAGAACCTGCCCAAGATCTGCCTCTCAATAAACCTGCTTTTATACTTTTGATTTCGCTTGAATTGGTTCATTTTATCAGCAGAGAAACCTATTATTGGCCTCTTATGTAAGGAATTAAGATAAAGTCTAACAGAGACCGCAATAGTAGAAAGGAAATTTAATTCAAAGTGAAATGATGGGACAGGTCAACAGCGACAGTGGACCAAGAGGGTGAAAATACTCAAGGACCCTCGGGGTTTCCCTGGGTGCTTCTAAAGGAAGGTGGGACTGTTTACTAAAAGGCATACTTGAGGCAGTTCTCCATTTTGATTGACAGACTTGGATTATATAAGCCCTTGCCCATTTACATGGTCTTTCCCACAATGCATCTGATTTTAGTTACATGTGTAAGCAATTATGGCAAATAGTGTATCATCTCTAAAAATTCACTGCCAGGATACAATCTGACCAACCCCAATTCAGGCCAGATTGGTCCATCTTCTCTCATACCCAGAATTAACTAAGGTATAATTGAATACAATTATTCTAATCTGTCCAAGTTATCACTAAGAAAGGGGAAATTTTTCTCCATTGTCTGGACTAAGTGGTGGTGTGTGTAGCTTGATGCAGTGGGTAGTTTTAGGCTGCTAACAAGTTGTCAGTTGCATTGTTCAGAGTTAGGTTTGTGGTACAGTTTGTGTAGGTAGATGTCCCAGGCTTCCAAGTGCATTATTTGAAGATGGTCGAGTGCATAGCCCAAGCCAAAAGGAGTCACAAGTTGCTACACTATTTCCTATGCTTACCTGCCTCAACTTCTTTGAGAGATTTTTCTCCTCAGCTCATTGCAGTCATAAAGGCAGGTTAGTCTTCTCAAAACAGTGTAGAGCTGAGTAAAGTGGAAAAGTTCTCCTATTCTATTTTTCAAGTTATTCTATGTCCTGGGGCCCCATTGGGTGAAAATGTCTGGGAAAAGTTTCTGCCTGATATCCAAGCAGGGAGCAGACAATTCCTTTGGCCATAACCACATGCATGGCCTTCTTTCTTGTTCTTGCATGCAAATGTTGTTGGAGGACCCTCTGTAAGCAGACTTATTGGTTTCTCAAAACAATTAACCGTGTGATCTTATTGAGAAGTCCAGAAGTTACCAAGAAGATAAATGAGAGTTTTCCAGTCGGGGTTTGAAAAGCTAGTGACTAGATTTTCAATCGAACGAGATCCCCAGTGGATTTTTTTTAATATTTGATATGTTAATATTTGTTGGACTTTTCCAGATTGATTAACATAAAGTCAGCATTCCTGCAGAGACACAAGCAGATTCACCCTGTTCTTCAGAGAATAAATCTTCGGCTTTCCTGTTCCAGCAAGAGAGTGTATTTGATTTTAAATTGGGGATAGAACTTGTACAGTTTCCTTCATGGTCCTGTCAGTATCTTTTGATAGCTGTTGTTGAACACAACTCTTAGCTTCTAAGCTGCCTGGCACTTGCAAGACACTCAAATCCGTTGCCGGAGGATCAGAGGTTCTGCTCATTTGTAAGGATGGATGTTTTCATATACAGGAAGGGGCCAGGAAGCATTCTCCAGGCAATGGAAATCCAGTATTATATATAGCATAGAAAACAAGCCTCTCAAAAGAGGAGATAAAAAGGCATATTGCTTAGACATCCAACAGAAGCCCTGTGAATCAACCTGACAGGCCCTAGAACAGCAGTCCTCAACTTGTGTGTGGGTTGTGACTCCTCTGGAGAGATTGAATGACCCTTTCACGGGGTTGCTTAAGACACTGGAAAACACAAATATTTACATTACAATTCATAATAGCAAAATGACAGTTATGAAGTAATGACAAAGGTAATTTTATGATTTGGGGGTCACCACAATATAAAAACTATATTAAAGGGTCGGAGAATCAGGAAGGTTGAGCACCACTGCTCTGGAATCACTGTAGAGATGGGCTTCCATGCATGGCTGTGAGGGATTATCTAAATTAATTGTGATGGGAAGACCTACTCTGAATGTAGGAAACATCATTCCATGAGCTGACGTCTCAGATAGCATGAACATGAATAGAGTTGCGCACCAGAGTTCGCTGCTCAGCTTTCTGACTATGAACAGAAAAGGCGGAATTGGTGATCAACTGCTTCCTAACCTGTCCCCATTACCCTCCTTGCTATAATGGACTGTATGCCAGAATTATTTTCTACCTTAAGATACCTTTGTCTACTATGTTGTCCCAATGACTAAACAGGTAATTAACGTAGAGAACTGGTACCAAGTTCAGAGTTTAGGATAAACCGGACCTTCGGAATCGTTTTGCAGGATGGTTGGAACTTTGGGATAGAAAAGCCCTCAATTGCTGTCAGGAAGAGCTTAATGGGCTTCCCTGATGAGATCTCAGAACACTGAAAGGAATGTAGGCAATGGAGCTCACATGGTTTGAGAGGGGAAGAGGAACCCTTCCAGGCATTTGGGTAAGAAGTCATTTGTGTGATACTCTGGCCAAGAATCCGGCTACGTTCTCCCTATGCTCTGAGAATTTGAATGGAGCTAAATGCAGGAGTAATTGACCCTTACTTTTGGCAAAGACAATTTCAAAGCAAGAGATCATCAGGGTGTGGCACACCACGCTTACCCAGGTCTACATTGAAAGAGAGCAACAAATAGGTCAGAAAGGCTCTCTAAAATGTGAAGTTTGCCAATTTAGTTGTGAGGCGTTACAAAACACAATTATCAAGTAATTCACAGCAATTAGCTATAAGGCTTTACAAAACCACCAGCAGCAATAATAAAACTATGTTGGAAATTAAGCAATTATGTATCTACACACAGAGTCAGCAACAATTAGCATCAGGACACAGAAGAACTAAAGGGAAACTACTTCTAAAGCAATACTTAAGAATCTTTCATTTAGTACCGTAAACCAGAACAGCAACCTTTTGAATGTCCTCCTTAAGTCTGTAAGACATGAAGAGGTCAGCACTATACCACACATGTAATGAATTTTTTTATAGAGAGTGGGAGAGTCTCTGAGGGGCTGTCATTATCCATTTTAAGCAGGTGCCAGTTGGTTCCAGGGGCCAGTAGCTAGAGGAACTGAAGACAAAAATGTTAGCAAGTCCCGTGCAGCACAAAAAAGTGCCACCATTTGTATTTGTTCCTCTTAGAAAAGGGTGAAGTGACACACAGCTGTATGGATGGAAGACTTTCCTTGATAGTTCTCCATCATCCAATCTCCAGGAGTTAACTCTCTCTCATCGGGTACCTTTTTGCATCTTCTTGTCCTCAGTGAAGTTAGCTTGGGCTTTGCATCCTGGCCCATGGTCAAAGTGAAGTAGGGCTTGTTCTGGCCTGCTGTGCCCATTGCTCAGGCTGGCTCCGGCTGGTCACAGCCTCTGCATTGTCTCTCCTTCAGTTTCCTTCAGAACACTGCACAGCACTGCACAATAGCACTGTTGGTTATTTTGTAAAATGCATGGAGTTTAGATAGACTGCTAACCGCATTTCTTGTCAAATACATAGGGCATTAAAGGCATTAGAATCAATTCAAAATGGTTGCTGACAAAGCCATCGTTTACAGACTGAAATCAATACCAGTGCTTAAGTGAACCTTGACTTTAAGATAGTTTCCTAAGTAACTAAAAGTTTGAAACACAAATGGCAGAAAACATATTAACATTTTGTTTTTAACAAAACACAAAAGCTTGTCTTAGGTTTACCATATAGAACAAATTAATTTCTTTTAGAAGATGGTAGGCAACCAATTATGAAATATGCATACATATAGTCCCCAACAGACAAATATCATACAAATACAGATTTCTTTTAAAATAACGGCCCTGATCCATTCGTCATACATTAAGAACTAAGAACCCAAAGTTAAAGGAGACTATGAAAGAGTCTGAAACTTTGTGCTACCAAAGCCCTAGAATACCATAAGAAAGCCTGATGGGCCATTTGATGGTATTTAGAACCCAAACTGTCAAGAGAAATGTGGCCAGAGAAGACCTACCTTGAGGTTTCACAAGGAAAGTGGGACTTTATTGAGAACGGGGCTAGAACCCACTCATACCGAGCTCTGCAAATGAATATAGCCACATTCTATCCGTGTTCTGAGAATTAGAGGTAGGTTCAACATTAATAGACTAAAGGAAATCTCAACACAGGATAGCATTCAGGCCCTGGTATGGTCAGCGCCTATTCTCTACATTCAGGTCAGTAGGAGAGAGAAAGAAGCAAAGAAGAGCGCTGCATAAGATGTGACATTTAGTAGGGAAAGGAATACGTTTAAAGCTGCAGAACAGGAGGCCGTTAAGTCAGCTGTGAGTATTAAAATGATTAGCATCACTAACGAGAGCTCTCACCTGTACTCTGTACTAAGACAACAGGAAATGTTCCATGCAGACAGGAGTCCTTTCATAAGGATGCAACCAGTGAAAACATAAATTCATTTGAGAAGAGAAAGTCTGAGCTGATGCAAGGGAGGCTTGTTCTGGGCTTCCAGACAGTCGCTGAGGCCAGCCAAAGCATACAGCAGGTCAGATTCCCTAAAATGAGCCCCTGAGAGGCCACTGGATCATGCTGTGAAAGTGAAGTCTAAGCCCCAGATTGTGTTGGAGATGCCTAGACAATGGGTGTTTGCCAAGGAGAGAGGCTACATTTGCAAGCAGGTTCAGGAGCCATCTGATGCTGGTGGAGCCCAGATGATTCTATCACAAGTCCCAGATGCTACACATAAAGCTATAAGGGTTTGCTAATTGCCCTGCTGGCTTCCCACCCTGCTTTGGTCTACTCTTTCCTTTTTATTCCTCTATTACACCCTTTTGGGTTGACTACAAAGTATCACTATGTACTAGAAGTTTGCTACTTGTTTTGTTTGTCGCTGTTGGTTTGATTTTTTTTGTTGTTGTTTTGTTTTGTTTTCTTAACTTTGTTGAAGCACACAAATTGAACTTTTGAACAGTGTTGATACTGCCAAAAACCATGGGGACTTTTTAGAGATGCAGCAAATGTACTTCCCACTATAAGACAAAAATGAAAATTAGAAGCCAGGGATAGAATGTTATGATTTAAAGTGATGAGCTTAGGTGTCATGGTCAGAAGTTGCAATTGTTAATCTTTGTCAACTTTACTGGACCTCAGTCACTCTGGACTTCTGGATGTCTCCATGAGAGTTAATTTGTTCCTGGGTTGATGTGAAAGGCATTATCCTATGAAATGGGGTTCTGGTCTGAAGCAAAAGAAATAGTGAGCTGAGCATCTGTCTTTCTCTGTGTCCTGATCAACGGCACCATGCTTCCTCCACCAGGCCTTCTCTACCATCATGGACTGTCCCCTCAACTGTGATCCAAAGTAAACCCTTCCTTCCTTCAATTGCTTTTGCCAGAAATTTTAAGCAGCAAAGAGAAACATACTTAGTACAGGAGACAAGATGGTTACTGACGTTAAGACATATTAGAAAAAGAAGTCTTAGAATGTACACCTGAGAAGTTACACATTCCCCAACCACACCCTTGCTCCCTGGGTCAGCTGTATCCAAGCCTGTTCTGCACAGATAGCAAGTACCTTTCTTATAAAGTACACACACAAACAGGCATACCAAGGAGTTTGCATTATTCTAAGACTAGGAGAAAACCAGTGACCTGCCTACTTACTAAGAGAAAGAGGTGGAGTTGTGCGGGATCTGGGATAAGCCTCAGATCCCGAGATTCATTAGGAGGGGGAGGGGCAGCAAGGCGAGCCACAGTCACTGTTCAGGAACCCTGCTGGCAGTGAGTGCATTACAATGAAGGCAGTAAAGGCAAACAACAACTTCAAATAGCCACATAAACAACACCGAGAAACAGTAAACACATAAGATAACTCATTTGGACACATTTATATGCAGCATGTATAGGACTGGAAATAGCAAGCCCAAGTTAAACCGAAAACATTAGTATGTAAATGCCACAACTAAGTCAAATCTGATAGTGAATATTCGGTCTCCCATAAGGGCACTCAAAGAAATTAGATTGCAAGTTGCGCTCTTCATCGATGTCCTCCTCCCTATCAATCATTTCTGCCTCAACAACGACCCCATTGACCAGCAGATGTTTTGAAATTTCTCAACCATTGACTTTCAAAGCCTAACAAATGTCTCTTCTCCATCTCCTCAGGAACCTCCAAAGAGACACTATTACCAATAAAAAAAAAATTATAAATCTAACCTCAAGATGGGATTATCCCGATGGATACCCTTTTCTCCATATTGTCTATACAATTTGTGTCAATTCTTCCATTGAATTGGACCGCTAAAATGGGACATCAGTCGGCAGGTACCAAGCACAAATTGGAATGGGCCAACAGAAAAATTCTCTATGTTACCTACTAAAGTGTAAGTTGCTTGCTGATCTCATCTCGCTGAATTATGTTGTGCTGATGCAATGAGAAGACCCAGGCTGCACACACTCAGTAAATAATGGCCCTGTGAACAGATGTGCTCTCTCTCCCAGCAGCTATCTGTGGAAGCAAGTTTTTATGAACCCAAAATATCTGCAGTCCGACACTGGTTAAAAATCAAACAAAAACTAGTCATAAGTTTTTGCAAGACATTTAGGATTATTGATCAGAGGACTTCTGATACTACAAAACATCAGGTTAATGTTGAGTTTTGCTTGATGTAATACAGGACAAAGGTGGAGGTCACTCGTGTAGGCCACTTTGTCTAAGGTAAGATCTTTGGTGCTTTACCTTTATGACTTTGATTACTTTGCTTCTCCATATTCCCAGTTTAAAATAAATATGAGATAGAGAATAGCTATTCTGTGTGGTTTCCCAGAGGATGATGTGGACAATACTTATACACACCTCTATGTTGTTCTACCAATGCTTCCAAAATCCTCCCAAGTAACCAACCCCGGCGGGCCCACAAGAACAACAATCCTGCTGTTCTCACGCAAATTGCGTTCTAGTTTGGTTTCTTTAGCTGTGATCAACACCATGACCAAAAGCAACTTGGGGATGAAAAGGTTTATTTCATCTTATAAGTTACAAGCATATCATCAAGGGAAGCCAGAGCAAAGGCTAAAGCAGGAACTGAGGTAGAAGAGGCTATGAAGAGGATGCTGCTCTCCGGTTTGCATGCAGTTTGTCCTGCCTAGGCTTCCATCAGTCTGTGAGTTGATGGTCTTGTTTCTTTTCCCATGACCTGATAATTTCTTTCTCTCTATCTATACTGCTTCAATTCTCTACCTTTATATCGAGTCTTTAAATTTTACTTATGGTGGCCTTTCATTTTTAAAGGACATATCAAGACCAATTATAATAGGAAAGGTACTCATACAGTTCTAGGGTCATCAAAAATAGTGGTGTCTGTTACCTAAGGTAGCCCATTCTTCTCAAAATCCTCTTCCTAGAACACAATTATTCTCACATTTCCCTGAGAAATTTCTGAAGAAAACTGTCATACCTATTTGTGTCCAAGGAGATTCATTTTTGACTCGTAAGTGTTGCAAGGATCAATTTTCTTGTTTCTAATTTTTACAAAGCAGAAAGTAAAAGCTATGCATCAGATTTTTAAAAAGGGGGGGGAGATTTAAAAATGTCAAAGAATGAGAACAAGGTGCTTCAAGAGATTATAGGAACATAGATGTGACTTTTTTAAAGTGTGGCACAAGGTATGATGGTGATCAAGGTTAAAAAGTAAATCTGATCTTTGGACTTGGGAGGAAGAGAAGAGGGGAAGAGAGAGAAAGGGGGCAGGATCAGGTGTGGGAGAAGACGGGGAAGATGTCAGGGGAGACAGAGGGTCAGAAAATTGAACAGAGGTGTGTTGCAATGGGGGATGGGGAACTGGGGGTAGCCAGAAAAGCAAGAGGCTCCCAGGACCCAGTAGGGATGACATTAGCTGAAATACCCAACAAAGGGGAAAGAGAACCTGTAGAGACCATATCCAGAGGTTAGGGATGGCCCCTGGTTGAGGGATGGGGCCACCCAGCCTTCTCAAAATTTTAACCCGAATTGCTACTGTCTAAAGGAAATACAGGGACCAAGAGTGGAGCAGAGACTCAAGGAAAGGTCATCCAGAGACTGCCCCACCTGGGGATCCATCCCATATGCAGTCACCAAATCCAGTCACTATTGCTGATGCCAAGAAGTGTTTGCTGACAGGAGCCTGATATGAATGTCTCCTGAGAGGCTCTGCCAAAGCCTGACCAATATAGATGCAGAACACTGGGACCCCAACAAAGGAGTTAGAGAATGGACTGAAGGAGTCGAAGGGGTTTACAACCCCATAGGAAAACAACAATATCAACCAGCCAGACCCTTCAGAGCTCCCAGGGACTAAACCACCAACCAAAGAGTACACATGGAGAGACCCATGGCTCCAGCTGCACATGTAGCAGAGGATGGCCTTATCTGGCAACAACGTAAAGGGAGGCCCTTGGCCCTGTTAAGGCTCGGTCCCCCAGTGTAGGGGAATGCTAGGGTGTTAAGGTGGGAGTAGGTGGGTGAGTGGGGGAGCACCCTCATTGAAGCAGGGAGAGGGAGGAATAGGAAGTTTTTGGAGGGGAAACCAAGAAGGGGGGATATCATTTGAAATGCAAATAAATAAAATAACCAATAAAAAAGTAAATCCCACACAGCTCCTGCCTCAGTGTCCAGAACAGCTCAGGAGCTGCCTGCTCCAGTCTCATCTGGGACAGTTTTCTTTTCTTTTTTTTTTTTTCGGGAGGGATGGCTACAACCTGGACTGTGTCATTTCTCAGGCTCTGAGGCCTTGGGACTGTGTCTATTCCTGGTGGGGATTTGTGCATGATGATCTCCTCTCCTTTCCAAGAGCAGCCCTTTGCATTCAGCTATTCAATGGTGTTCTCTGGGCCCCTCACCCCTTCTAACAAGAGTGCAACTGTTTGCCGGAGGACTGCAGCCATGAGTCAATCTGTCAGCATGATTTATAACAGGAGCTAGGGAACATGACATATGAATTTGAAGATTTGGAAGAACCAGACTAAAAGAATTAGTTAGACCCACCTGGAGGGGCTGGAGGTCAAAGTTTAACCACTTGGACAGAATGATCAAGTCCCAATAAAACCCAGGACACCAAAGGCTCATGTAAACTTGCCCCGTCCATAAAACTCTGTGATTGTTCACACACAACATGACAAGGAGGAGCCCGCACCGCCCAGCCTGTAAAAACTTCATGTTCAGAACCTACTCAGGTGTCGCCTGTGGGTCTCTCCCTACAAGTGGTTCTGATTTGTAGCCTTTTGCTAGAGTAAAGCTTTCCTCTTCGGTATGCTACCTGATTGAGTTCCCTAAGGTAAGTCTATAGATCTATTATACCTCCACAGACATGCAGCCAGCTGGTCAGAAGGACCAACAGCTTGAGAATGCTTGAACATGCAGCTGGATTTTAACATGAGGGTGAGCATATGGAGGGCGGTGCTCTGGTGTGAAGTGTGGCCGAACCCCAGATAATTGGTGTGCAAACTTGTTAGGGGCCATTCAGAGGGTAGTACTGGAAACTGAGCCAATGGTTCCTGACACCAAGAACCGCTTGTCTGTCAGACAGTCCATCAGGAGAGGGCCCTGTTCCCATCAGATTTCAGCAAAGCTCAGAGATAACTGACTCTAACAGTAACCGTGCAGGAAAGAGGGCTGTGGCTCTGCCCTAAGCACCTCACTATTGATTAGGGATTTGAGCAGTGTAAATAGCCTACAGGTCTGTCTTCTTCCGTGTAATTAAATCATTATTAGATGAATATTCAGCGGACTCCCAGGAAGGGACGATATTTATCAGCCTCATCAGTTCACAATTACAACCAGAAATCCATATTTCTGGGCTCTCTGAGAAATTGTGGAAAATAAAAATAACAAGGAACCCAGGAGCCGGAAGCCCTACAGACAGCCCAGGAAGAGACTGATTAATAGGAGGTGCGAGGGGCCATTGAGGCATGGAAAGGAAAGGACTGGTATTTTAGGGGACATATGCTATCAAAAGGCTCAAAGATCAAATAGCATTTCCCCGAACAGGGCAAATAGTTCTTAGTTCTTTGTTTTTGTCTCTTAAATAACCTGCAGCCTGAGCCTGCGTCTCCCTCTGGAAACCAGAAGGCGCCCCAGCCCCTCCAGCCATGCAGCTGGCAGTACATTCAGTAAGGGATGCTCCATTCAGTTTTCTTCATCACTCAACAAGAGACACGCATACCTTTCCCAGGATCCACCTCCACACGCATGCCCTTAGCCCTGTTCTATCCTTGCCCGACCTGCCCTCCGGTGCCAGGCCGGTCTTCCACTGCCTCTCTACTACTCAGAATACCACTTCCGGAATTCCTTGTGACACCAGGCCTTTCCCAAAAGCATTCTGTGTTTGTGGCTCACCCTTTGCATGAGCCACCCCATGTGGCTCGGAGGATGTCCTATTCAGTCACCTCATTCATTTCTTAGCATTGAAATCCCACCCCGAACCGTTCCTACCTGAAGTCAACCTTGTTCAGCCTTACCCAAGTTAACTTTGAGTGCACTCACTTGTGCATAGGTTACACACGGTACATAGGCACCGTGCTACATGCCGCAGGCACATGGCAAAGGAAAAGGTGTGCTTGATGATGTGTCTCTGCGAATTTGATGGGAGAGCCATGATCATGAGGCATGTAAGCAATGTCTAGGCATGTAAGCAAGAAAGGCTGAGTGTTATGAAGGTGAAAAAATGGAAGGCCAAGGGGGAGAGTGAAAGGCACAGTTTAAGCAGAATGGTTAGCCTAGAAATGTTTCCCCATTCTGGGAGTGGTGGTATAGAGTAGTCAGAGTTATTCTGACGAACATCCCTGTGCTTGAAAATGCCAACCAAGTTTAAAGGAGCTCCCATCCAAGAGAGAGAGGACTGTAAAAATCCTAACAGCCACAAAGTAGCACTCCTATTTCCACATATTGAAGAACTTAGGTTAGAAGTCAGGACGTAATCACAGAAATAGATGAAAGGGACCAAGGAAACATAGTCATTTTCCTTTCCACGTAAGTGACAGCTATTTTTAAAGCAGAGGTGTTGTTTAGAAGAAAAAAAAACTCTACTGAACTCGGAGTATCACAGACTCTCCTAGCAAGGAGCTGCCATCAGTAATTTCAGTCTCAAACACATCCTGATAGGTATAGGGTCTCAAAACACATGAACTGAACTGGAAATCAAAGAGAAGCCCGACCTTGGGCTTCCTGGGATCTGTGGTATATTAGTCAGTAAGGGCTGTCATAACAAAATAATACAGGCTGGTGGCTTAAAGCAAATAAAAATTATTCTCTTCTAGTTCCAAAGGCTGAATGGCCATGATTCCTGTCCAGCAGGCTTGCTTTACCCTGAAGGTTTTCTTCTTAGATTACAAATACCTAGCTTCCCTTTGTGTCTTCATGTAGCCTTTTCTGTGTGAAGTATTCCTAAGGTTTCTTTTTTCTTATAAGGACACTAGCCCCATTGGATTAGGACCTCATTTTATGATGGCATTTAAGCTTAATTACCTCTAAAGTCTCATATATGTGAGGCATGGGCTCTGCGACCACACTGTATCACATCCCAAAGCAAATTTTTAAATTTAATTTTATTTTTATTCTCTTTTACTTATTCCCTTTACATCCCCCTCACTGCCCTCCTCCCAGTCACCCTCTCCCATTATCCTTCCCCATCCCCCCTTCCTTTCTCCTCTAGGTGGGTGGGGGCCCCCTGGGTATCCTCCCACTCTAGCACTTCAAGTCTCTGTGAGGCTAGGCACTTCTTCTCCCACTGAGGCTACCCAGCTAGAAGAACAAATCCCACACACAGGCAACCGTTTTATGGACGGCTCCCTCTCCAGTTGTTCGGAATCCATGTGAAGCCCAAGCTGCACATCTGCTACATATGAGAGGGGAGGCCCAGATCCAGCCTGTGTATGTTCTTTGGTTCAGACTCTGAGAGCCCTAAGGGTCCAGGTTAGTTGATTTCAGTTGGTCTTCCTGTGGCGTTCCTATCCCCTCAAAAGTAAAATCTTGACATCTCAGCTGCCTCACCCCCTTACTTCCATTCTCAGGCACGGTCTTCCATGTCTCTGTCAATATTCTCTTCACTTCTCACACATCTACCAAGAGCTCGATTCTATTCTCATTGATTTTCATGGTGAGTACTATGGAAGCTACCCAACTACTCTTTGTAGCTCTGACTCAGGAACCCTTGGTATGGTGCAACATAACCTTTTGCTCCCACATCTTTTGTGGTTAAAATTAAATTAATTTTCATTTTAAGTTGTACAAATGGACTCCCTAACCCACAAACATAATAAATAAGAGTTCTCCCATTTCCCTCCACACTTGTCACTTACATATTCTTGCTCAGGGAATGCGCTCCAATTTGAATAGTATGTGACATCCACATCCACATAGTTTTCATATACTTTTGGAATTTTTTTAAATGAATGACACACGCCATTTCCATTTTTTTTATTGTTTTGTTACCAATTATCCCAAACTCAAGGCTTAATGTAGCACAGGGTCTCAGTAGATCAGGGTCTCCCAGGCTGTTTAACTCGGTCCTCTGCTTAAAGTATCTCACGTTTCTAAACAAGATAATTTCTGACATTCGTTTTTTTGTCTGGAGGATTAGTTATGGATGATGCACTTCTAAGCTCACTCAGGCTATAAAACAGAGATGATTTCTTTTCAGGTATGTACTAATTCTAGCTGTTGGTGGGAGCCCGCCCGCCTTCATTCCCTAGAGGATGCCCACACTTTCTAGAGGTCATTGGCAGTTCCTTTGCAACGAGCTTCTTCAACATGGTTCTATGCCATTAAACCAATGAGAAGAACCTGGCGTTTCATTCTTCTAAGGCACAGTCTTTTCTAGTGCTACATAATCAGAGTGGCACCCCACCATCTCCCACATTCTATTGGTTTAAAGCAAGTCACAGTCTCTCTGATACTCAGGGAAGGAGGTTATATGGAAAGGGAACATGAATAAGTAGGAATTTGTATGTCTACCATAGGCCACTGTCTGGTCCCCAGTGATTTACACACACACACACACACACACACACACACACACACACCTCTGTTCATACACATCCCAAAAGCTCTCAAGAGTTTCATTCCGATAGCATCAATTCAAAGTCAAATAAATTGTAGCCATGTAGCCATGTTCAAATGCAGCTCCCTAGAACAATCTGTTAAGAAGCAACTCTGGGGTTCAAGTTATCTCCATTCATTGTCAACAAATTGTGTTGAAGGTATAAGTAATATGTCCTCCCATACCCACATCATCCAATGTAGGAACAGATATAACTGGGGGAAGGCCTAGGATAACCACTATAGACATTTTGATATAAAGGGAGGAAACAAAAATAGGTCATATCACCTCCCAAATCCAGACAAATGTTAGACGTTCCTTGATTCGGGACCCACGTGAAGACCAAGCTGTACATCTGCTACATATGAGCCAGGGTGGGGGTGGGGGTGAGCTAAGTCCACCCCGTGTATATTCTTTAGTTAGTGGTTCAGTCTCTGAGAGGCCAAGGGTCCACGTTAGTTGATTCTGTTGTCTTCCTGAGGAGTTCCTATCCCCTTCAGGGCCCACAATCCTTCCCCCAACTCTTCCGTAAGAGTCCCAAAGGTCTATCCACCATTTGGCTATGGATCTCTGCATCTGTCTGAGTTAATCTCCGGGTGAAGCCTCTCAGAGGACAGCCATGCTAGACTCCTGTCTGAAAGCATAACAAACGTATTATTAATAGTGTCAGGGATTGGTGCCTGCCCATGGGCTGAGTCTCAAGTTGGGCCAGTTATGGGTTGGCCATTCCCTCAGGCTCTGTTCCATCCCGTGTAGGCAGGATAAATTTATGGTCAAAAGTTTTGTGGGTGGGTTGGTGTGGCTATTGCTCCACTGAGGTTCCTACCTGGCTACAGGAAGTGGCCTCTACAAGTTCCATATCCCCAATGCTGGGTCACAGCTAAGGTCACTGAACAACTGGAGCAGGGTCCATCCCAAAAGCTGTTGCCTGTCTGTGGAACTGTGGGCCCTTCTAGCCTGGCTGCCTTGTCTGGCTTTAGTGGGAGAGGATTTGCCAAGGTGGGAGGGGCGGAGTACCCAAAGGGAGCTCCACCCTCTCAGAGGAGAAGGATTATAGAGGGGTTGCAAGAGGGGCAGTGAATGGAATGTAAAGTGATTTTTTTTTAATTTTTCAAATGAATAGTTGAGGTCTTTTCATCTCCACCCACTTGTCTCTTTGGTCCACTCCCTGAGTCATCCTTCCTCTATCATGACAGGTAGCTGATGCCTGCAGCTGAGCAGTGCCATCAGCCGAATCCTGCCAAGGGGTTGACAGCCTACTTTCACTGCCTCTCTCTCTCTCTCTCTCTCTCTCTCTCTCTCTCTCTCTCTCTCTCTCTCTCTCTCTCCCTCTTTCTCTCTCTCCTTCTACCTCTCTCTCATGCGAGTAGTTGATCCTGCTAAAATAATTTTCTCAAGAACGTTATGTATTCCATAGCTCTCAGTACATTTATATCATAAAAACCCAATAACAAGCTCAACCCCCAAAAGCCACATTCACGTGCCTTTTTCAGGTGACTTATATCTTTAGATCCTGATCAGATGGCTAAGGGACAATATTCTCAAGCATTCCCAAAGGCCCCACAGCCTTAGGGACTCTACAAGGCACACTCATCATCTTTAAAGAAATTCATTTGTACAATTGAATGCTCCCACATTTTAATCTTTCTGACACTTTAATTAAAAATTACACGGCCGTGCATTCAAATTTTATTCTGCATCAGTTTTAATTTTAGTATTTTTTTCCAATTAGAGAAATTGAAAGTTTTTCAGATTAATCTACTTCTGGCTCCTCTTCATTTAACAATTTTTACCTTAATTTTTCTCCATCAAATTTCCCTGTAGGCAACTAGAAGAAATCCATAACACCTTCATCACGTTACTGGGAAATGTCCTTTGAGCTCTATAACCAAATCCATCACTCACAAACTCCGCTTTTTATATAGCAGGAGGAGACAACTTCACAGAGTTTTGCAACTACCAACAAGGATCCCCCTTTCTTCTGGTTTTGAAATAACATTTCTACCTCCTTCTGAGCCTTCATAAGTTGTGATATTAAAATTAAATTTCTAATATCAACCCCTCAAGGTAATTTAGATATGCTCTTTCTGCCCCATTTAGACATCTGCCATGTAAGTTCCTCCCCCATAATCAGATGCCAAAGGATGTATCTATTCTGTGTTGCGGCATAACTATCTCCGGCTGTGGTTTTAGCATGACACTCACTTATGTTCTTCCAGGAAGACGTGCTCTGGATAGACTCCTATAGGACTGATGAAGTAAGAGCCACAATTAGATACCTGTACAAGCAAGGAGCTGTGTCTTAGTTAAGGTTTCCACTGCTGTGACAAGACACCATGACCAAAGCAAGCTGGGGAGGAAAGAATTGATTCAGCTTACACTTCCGCAGTTCATCGCTGAAGGAAGTCAGGACAGGAACTCACACAGGGCAGGAACCTGCAGACAGGAGCTGATGCAGAGGCCATGGAGATGTGCTGCTTATTAGTTTGCTCCTCCTACTTTCCTATAGAACTCAGGACCACCAGCACAAGGATGGCATCATCCACAATAGGCTGGGCCCTCCCCCATCAATCACTAAATCAGAAAATGCCCTATAGCTGTATCAAATGCAGGCATTTTCTTTATTTAGGTTCCCTCCTCTCAATGACTCTAGCTTGTGTCAAGTTGACATAAAATTAGCCAGGACGAGCAGTGAGCAGAATTTTTGTCTCCTCTTCATGTGTGTGTGTGTGTGTGTGTGTGTGTATAGGTATACATGTAGAGGCCAGATAAAGGTATCAGGTATCTCTATTGTTCTCTGCCTTATTCCCTTGAGGTAGAGTCTCTCTCTCTCTCTCTCTCTCTCTCTATCTCTATCTCTATCTCTATCTCTATCTCTATCTCTATCTCTATCTCTATCTCTATCTGGAGTCATTCTATTTGGCTAAGCTGACAGCCAGTGAGCCCAGACATCTTCCTGTCTCTGCCTCCCACACTGCTGGAGTAACAGATAGCCATAAGACCACACCACACTTATTACAAGTCTTCATTGTTGTCTTAACCACTAAGCCACCTTCCCAAACCCTTGTTTGCTTCTTCTCACAGAAGAAACTACAAAAATTAACAAAGATTGACAAAACCAGAAAAGTGGCACTGTTAGACACTTCCAATAGAAGCATCTGGGAGGCCCCTCACCTCTACATAAGACAGATGGAGCTGTGCTTAGTAGAGTTTTGCCAGACTGCCCTCACAGGTGCATCTGGCTTTATCTCAAAATGTCAAAGGCTCTTAGGAAGCGTGTTCATTAGCTCGAAGACTGGCCTGCCTTGGAAGAAGTCCAGGAACTTTTCTATCCTCTCTTCAGCTACTCCCAGTTGTTCCACACCCCTGACTCTACTTCCAGAAATTAAGTCAATAGGACTACCGGCCACATAGAGACAAAAAGGAGAAAAACGAAGAAGACATATATATGTATGTGTATATGTATGTTTATGTATATGAAAATAAATATAAACACATATATACATAATCATATATGTGTTATGAGCTCCTGTGCAGTGTCACCTAGTCACTGCAGGCAACTGGTTCAGAACATGTCATCTCAAATTATTTCACTCTAGCATTTTGATTTGTTTAAATTTAAAAAAAAATGAAAAAAAAATACAGGAAAAAAATCATTATGCCCCCTACAGCTTCATAAGATAAAAGTGTGAATTGCCCTCTTGTAAAGAAAATTTTCATTGGTAAATGTACATGCACCAAGGAGAGGGCTACTCAGAGGCAGCTCTTATAATCCAGATATATATATCATAATAAAAAACATTAAATTCACCATACATTTTCTCCCCCCACCTCCACATTTTGTCTTGATCTCTCTCACTAGTCCTAACACCAAACCCATCTTCTTCCTTGTAGCTCATGGTGACATGTGAGCCTCTGTCACCTTGTCCTTTCATTGAATCTTATATTTTTGTTGAACTCCCATGAATGAGGATGTAATTAAATTGGTTTTTAATTTGTCTTATGTCAATTTCATTCATAAGTCATTCAAAGAGCTTAGCAGGATAGAAAGAAGCAATTTTCTGTCTCTACACAGGTGGGAATTTCAGGCTTTCTGCACCTTGTCAGTTCAGAGTGTGAGAGAACCAGGTAGTGTGAACAGAACAAAGAATACTAAATCTGAAGTATGGGTGGCACCTGTTAATTCGTATATTTTGCAAAACAATACTTTCCCTTATTTTTTTGTTTTAATACTTTCTCTTGTTTTAAAGTATGGAACTAGGACTACATAGCTTCAAAAATTATTGAGTTTTATTTTAAACAAGACTAGATAGAATGTTAATTAGTACTGGAGGTTTAGAATATAAATCTCAAGGTGTTGGTTTGGGCATGAATGGTGAATCATTAATAAAGTTATGGCTGGTGTATTGATCAGGGTTCTCTAAGGGAAAGAACCAATGGGGTGTGTGTGTGTGTGTGTGTGTGTGTGTGTGTGTGTGTGTGTGTGTGTTCAAATATAAATATACAGACTCACAAAGTTGGCTTATGTTAAAATTATAACAATAGCTGAGAGACCAAGAACTCGGTGCTAGCATAGTCCTTGAGGCTTAGTGGCTCGGCAGTTAGAACAGTCCCACGGAAGCTGTGTCTTACTGGAGAGTCCGACAATCTAAGACTTACTCAGTTCACAAGCAGTCTCAGCAGTCATATCTGGTGCTCAACCTTAAATGTTCCTAGAGAGCCCCTTAGTCCACAGTGAAAGTCTGAAAATACTGCTTCTGTCACAGTGGAGGATACAGCAGCAACCACAACACAATAAATCAACTCTACCAACAGCAAGGGTGATGCCAATTGGGCAAAAGACAAATGATCTTCTTCCTGGCGTGCCCTTTTCATCTGAACTGCTACCAGGAAATGCCACCCCAGCAGGGTGGACCTTCCCACATTGATTAAAGCAATCAGGACAGCTTCAGTCAAGGCTCCCTGCTAAGGCAATTCTAATTTTTTGGCAAGTTGACATTAAAATCAACTGTAATAGCTGGTCATTCAGAGTTGGTGACCAATGATAGTATTCCAAGCAACCGAAAACCCAGTGGAAAACTGAGTTAGAAAATAAAGGCTTAACAAGTAATCAAGTAAATACAAAAGTGGTCACCTTCAAGGGAGGGCCACAAATCTGGATTTAAATTTTGAACCACTAGATAAAACTTCCTTTGGCCAAAATCAAATCAGTCTGAGCAATAATGTGCATAAAGTAGTACTGAGTAAAAATGCAAAGAATAAAACAAATCTATGACTGGTTATAAATAAATCATTTGATGGATAAATAAATAAATAGAACAAATAAATAAAAGACATACAAAGAGAAAAATATAACACACACACACACCACAGAGAGAGAGAGAGAGAGAGAGAGAGAGAGAGAGAGAGAGAGAGAGAGAGAGAAGAGAGCATGAGATATGGACCATACTTTCAGGGTGAGAGAAAAATACAGAGAGACAAGGAAAGAGATTTTATTTATAACTAGTACTGTGTCATTAAATGCTAGTTATAAATAAATAGTTGGATAAATTGGGGGAGAATGAAAGATTCTCCCAGGAAGAATCATTGTAAGTAATTTATGCTCATATCCCAGTATACAAAGAGATAGGACATAACTTCCATCCCAAATCAGCCTCAACTAGTGACCTTCTAAAGAGCACTGTGAAGAAGAATGAAAACAATAGCTGTATATAGTGAAATCTGGACATTATCTCAATCCAGTGATGAAAGTTTGCATCTACAGATAAGTTATGTTCGCAGCTGTAACCTTAATCATGCTATATGATGAAAAGTAATACATGACCTGTAGGGGTGGTTCCAATGCTAAGGTCCTGTTCCCCAAGTGGTTCTTGATCCATCAATAAAGATGCTAGCAGCCAATGAGCTGGGTGAAATAAGCTGGACTTCCGGGTCCCCACAGGCAAGCTAGCAGACACAAGGGAGAGAAGGGGAATTCCACCATGCTTTGGAGGGAGAAAAGGTGACCAACCATGTGATATATAGGGCAGAGCATCCATAGACTGTTTTCCTGGGGGGTGTGGGTGGGCGTGCAGGGGATTAGAAATGTGCTACAATTGAGTCATAAGGCAAATTGAAAATTATATTAGTGAATGTAGTAGTGTGTGTGTGTGTGTGTGTGTGTGTGTGTTTCATATGCAGATCCAAGGGAACCAGGGTGGGGCTGGCTGGCAGTGCGATTCACCTGGAGATTAAAGCCAGTTAGTAAAATTTACATGCAACAGTGACCAGGTCATTCCCCCCCAAAACTCCTAACTCCAATCTAAACATAACGAGAACATCATACAAATCTCTGTTGAGGAAAGTCTCCAAGATAAGTGACCAGTATCTACTTAAAGCTGCTAAGATCATCAAAAACAACAGTCTTAGAAACTGTCATAGGCATGCAAAGCCTGAGGAGACCTGATGAATAAACTTATGCGGTGTCCTTGGTGAGGGGGAAGGGTGGGTCTAGAACAGTACAAGGACAAGAGTAAAGTCTAAGAATTCCAATAAAGCATTGACTTTGAGGTCTAACTGTATGACACTGAGTGTTGTGATAAGGGATCTCAGAGAGCCCGAACTGTTATAAATTAAAATTTTGAAACTCTTACAAACTGAAGGTTTCATAGAATCTAATTTTTGTAGAATTGTGGTTTTATGCCTAGATACATCATGATGTGTCTGTTGAATGCCTGAGCTGTGACGGTCCCTCCCACCAGAGCTGCTATAAGCACTCACTGGGCTTCAGAGACAGTATGAAGAAAGAAGAGAAAACATCTCATCAGTTCTTTGTGCATTGACTGCACATTGAAATTATGATATTGGGGGTGTGTTAGGTTAAATAAAATTTATCATTAAAGTATCAGTACAGCTATAGATATATCTTAGTGGTACCATGCTTGCCTAACATGAGCAAGCCCCTATTCAATACTCAGCATTATATTTTAAATTAATTATTTTAATGTATTTGCTGAAAAACAAAATAAAATTAGGCTTGGAGCTCACAGTGTGTTTCTATTGATATCAGCAATCTAAAAGAACGGGCATGAAAACCTTAACAATAGTTATTCCTAGCAGCAAAATTCAAAACAATCTTTAGCTTTCCTCTTCTCTAATTGTGTTTAATAAATGTGTGTCATGCACAGTAAAGAAGTAATAAAAAAGCTAGACATAATATCACATATCTGTGACACCAGACCCAAGAAGCTGAAGCAGGAAGATTGCAAATCTGAGGCCAGCCTGGTCTACATGGTGAAACCCTGCCTCCCTACTCCCCCCAAAAAAAGAGAAGCTGAGGATGTAGTTCAGTTGATAGACTGCTTGCCTCTCATGCACAAACCCCTACTTCCATCTCTAGCACCACGTAAACCAAGTGAGATGGCCTGTTCCTATCATTCCATCATAGAAAATCAAAAGTTCACAACCAACCCCAGCCTCACACAGAATTTGAAGTCAGGCCATGTAGGAGAAATGGGGGAAGGGAAAGGATTATGTAGGAGAGAGACAGACAGACAGAGAGGAAGAGAGAGGCAGAGAAACAGATACAGAGACTGAGATAAAAGTGAAAAGATCAAAAAATTCCATGAGATGCCACACTAAATGATGGATGCGCAGAGTAGAAATGTTAAGCCACAAAATCCTTAAACTGAGTAATTATTTGGTCGTTCACTTAAATATACATATATTAAGTGTGCATGTTACAGGCACCAGCACAATTACAAACCAATGGTCTTTAATTACATCGTTCCAAGGGCCCACAGTTCACTCAGGAAGGACTGATAGATAAGTAGGATACTAGAATACAATGAAGTCAAAGATAAAATGGCGATTCCTAAAGTGTCAACACGGCTCTCCTTCCTGCTTTAAATGTGGCTAATTTTCTTGCTCCATCCAACCTCAGTCTGCTTCTCTGTCCATACAATGCCTGCAACTAATATGTATATGTCCATAACTAACAATAGTTTTACCCATTATTTTCAAGACATATACCTCTAACTGCCTTTAGGTCAAATGACCCTTGAGTAAACTAGACATGCCTGGGGATGCCTAAAGCATAGTATCCCTTCACTTCCCCTAGCCAAGCTCCTTTTCCTCCATTAGAAACTGTTGTTGAACAAGTTCCTTTGTAGCTCAGTTAAAAATTACATTTTTAAAATGTTTCATTTTTCAAATTTCTTAAGACTTGGAAAGCCTACATGGCTACCAACCCAACTTGATCGGCTGGCGTACCTCTCATCAGCCATGACACTCTATACAGATGCCAAGCTACCAAACCCAGGAAACGTGAGCTAGCCCTCCTCTGGCTCCCCGCCTTGCTTGCATTCTCTCCTCTGGACCGTCAACCTCATCAACACCCTCTCCTTATGGCTCTTCCATCTTCTCTCTGCAATCTTCCTTAACTTCCGGGCAAAATTCAGAGGCTCCCTAAACCTTCCTCTTCCATAGCTTCTTTGAACTTTGTAGCCTTCCAAAATAGATATTGTCTTCTTACTCTCCAGAGCCTGTAGTCTCTAGAATACACCATTCCTTCATAGAAGATAATATGTCTTATTCAACCTTGGTATCCCTAAGACCATACAGAACGTGACAAAAATTCATTTGCTGCGTTCCTGTGTTTCTTCACCTTCGTCATCCTGTCACTACATTTAACCACCAGCTAATGTGGTCCAATCTTTTGACATGACACAACATTGTAATCTATGAAGTTATTCTAAAGAACCGAACAATCAGATTTTTTTAAATCTCATAATGTTTTTAGTAAGTTGATGATTTTCTGTTGGGCTGCATTTGAAGCCACCCTTGGCTGCATGTTGCCCATGGAACACGGTTTGGACATAGCCATGAGATTCTTTGAATGCTCAAGCAATCTTCCTCTCAATGTCTTTGTCATTAATATCCTTGCCCCAGATGACTTTCTCCATCACACCATCTGGCTTAATGACACCTCACTAGAGAGGTCTTTCTGCCAAATCTAAACAGGGTAGCACGCCCCCCCCAACTATGCATCTTGCCCTTATCTTGTCTTATTCTTTCATGGCAAACATCATTAGCAGATAAATTATCTATTTGCCTGTATATTTCTTGTCTGTCTACTCACCAGAATATTAGCATCATAAAGCACAAGACTAGGCCTGAATTATTCAATAAATGAAGTTCTGAATAAATAAATGATGTTCTTTATCGCAAAACATGACACTGACTCTCCAATTTCTCTTTCTCTTTATCTGTGGTTTTTTATAACAAGCCATAAATCTGAGACACTAAAAAAGAAAATTAAGATATGAACTCCAATAATGTGAAAATATAACAAGACTGAGTTGACAATAATCTTATAATTGGGGGCCAGGAGACAGTTTAGTTAGCCACACAATGTGTTCGAAGTGTATTTTTATTTTCTAATTCATTTATTCAACAAATATTCTTATCATGCTTATCATACATTTCTTTCTAGTAATTCTTACATTTGTAGCATCATTTATAATTTACAAAGCTTTTTGTGACACTTCACCATATCCTCATAAATAATACTTTGAAGTAAGCAGGTCTTCTGAGGAATGAGTTACCAGATTAAGGACCATTGGGTTGTGAAAATTTAGAGCTAAGGATGTACTCTATCATTTTATTGTTGATACAACTATGTGCAGAATCCTATTATCAATGTATTCATTTCCCTTCAGAGAGCTATAATACACACAATGTCCATCAGTACCAGTACATTAATTCTCACTTCTGGGACTCTCAGCCTACTCTTAGCTTCTATGTTAATATGAATTTTTCATGGTAGACTGCACACACTTTGAAAATAGACACAATACCTTTGTTGCCTTTTTTGCTTACATTAGAGCTCTGCACACACAATGGATTTTCCATACTTACTGGTGTAGAGATAATTATTAATGTAAGAATTAGCCTATTCACAGCCCAAGAGTTCATCCACAGATGAATGAATAAAGAAAATATAGTATCTATATGCAGTGGAGCCTTTTTCCACCACAGAAAGATAAAATTATGTCACATGCTAAAAACTGAACACAACTGGAAATAACTGTGCTATGCAAAATGTTCAAGTGGAACTCAGATATGATAGTGTTGAGTGTATAATTCAGAAAAGAATTCTGCAGCCCAGCACCTATGGGTTCTCAGTGTAAGTTCTATGTTCTCCCTGAGCATAAGAGTAACCACAAGATGCTGGAAATTATCACAATGCAAGTGTTACGTTAGCCAATTAGAGACAGTGGTACCTTGCCACCCTGTGTCTAGTTATCCCCTTGGGTTAGCCAGGCCTGTTTTGCACCAAGCTGGACTGGAGGGAGGGAAGCTCAGCTTAGCTGGGCACAGGCAGGTGTAGAGCAAGGTGAGTGTGCAGGCAATGGGAAAGAAAGGGTTATTTATGCCCCTAGAGAGGTGCCTAGGGACCCTGGGGCAAGGTTTGTGAGCCGATGTATCATTGGCCAGAGCAGGGATGTTGGAAGATGCTTCATCTACATAGTCAGGAACTATAGTGGGGGCAGAGGGCTTATAAGATCAAACAAGGAGTGAAACCTAATAATTGTCAGGGTAATAAATTCCTGCTAGGGTTGATGGTGGGGGAGCTGGCTTTATGGCACCAGATTGGGAGAGGGGAGGCAGCCATCTCCTGCCTCCTCACGTTTGAAGCATCCAGGGTTGAAGCTTCCTCAACCATTTCTCGGTAACCCTGGGCCATTACGGTCCCACAGTGCCTTTGAATTTAATAACTGTTAGAGAATAACTATAAGGAAAGTATGCAATATATTCAGAGAAGGAAAATAGGGTGGGTAAGAATAAGGATTAAGGGGTTGGGGATTTAGCTCAGTGGTAGAGCGCTTGCCTAGCAAGTGCAAGGCCCTGGGTTCGGTCCCCAGCTCCGAAAAAAAGAAAAAAAAAAGAATAAGGATTAAATATTACATCGATGTGGAAAATACACAAAACAATCACAGAGAGTGAGTCTGGGATATAATTAGGAGCCACATGTTGTTAAACCTGTGACTGGAAGGTTATAAGTTAGACGTGCCAAGAAGGAATAAAGAAGAGAGACAGAGAAGACACAGGAGTAAGAAAGGAGAATATGAGATGTGAGCGAAGAATGTAGTAAGAATATCTTACAGTAAACTGAGTGGATAAACACAAGAGAATAAGTCCTAAACCTAATTATGGGAATTAAATATGTGTTTTCAGTAAAACAATATGGAAAACGTGTAACATACATCTCACAAAATTTAACTATTGTGATAGTAAGACAAATAACTATGTATTGTGAGTAGTACTAGCAATTTGGTGATGTTTCCCAACTGAAGTTTTACATCATTTCGGTCAGTAAACTCAAGTCGCTCCTGCCATGTGGCCAATGCTCCGCTTTTT
Organism: Rattus norvegicus; assembly: GCF_021556685.1. Lineage (NCBI taxonomy): Eukaryota > Metazoa > Chordata > Mammalia > Rodentia > Muridae > Rattus > Rattus norvegicus. The sequence continues at coordinate 31,075,424 of NC_141548.1, forward strand.
CATGTCAGGATAATTTCTTGGTTACTTAGGTTCTAATTGATTGATCGGTTGATTTTAGGTTTCTATGATTCCAGGCTGGTTTTGCACTTGCTAAGAAACTAAGGCTTTCCTCCTGTCCCAAGTGCTGGAATTACCAGCCTGTACTACCATGCCCCATTTTCCTGCTCTTTTTGGCTATCACTATCCTCAGAAACTGCAGGGGCCTTGCCAGATGCTTGAGTGTGTCTATAAGGATGACAGGAACATTCCACACATGTTTCCATGTGATTCACACTTCCGGTCCATGTTGATGGTGTGTGTTAACCTTCTTAGGTTTCCTCCCAGTCTCAGAGTGTCTATCGTGCTCTTGCTTCAGGCAAATAGGTTGGTTACCATTTCTCTGTTCTCTTCCTGTCCATTAGTTCTCTCCTGCGTGTGTAAGGTCTGATTCTGTAACGACTCTATTATTTCTTAATTCCACACCACTCATAATAGTCTTCTTTCCCTAGATGATTGAAATAATTAATAGGTCTGGAGGTGGTTCCACTAATTCCAGAGATAAAATCAAAGACAGAAGTTTGGTGCTGATCTCAATGGTGAGCAGGACACCAGTAGTTGCTGATAGGAAGTAGTCCCTATAAGAGGCAAAGTGTTATAGTACCACGTAACCACTGCCACAGAACAACGGTGGGAAGAAGAGAGAGTATTGTTACATTCTTGAATGACTTCAAAGTGCCATGCAGAATCTGGAGAAACAATAATGAATTCAGGGCATCACCTTCTCAACTCAAAATGGAGGTAAGACTTTGAAAAGTCTTTCATCTTCTCTAAATGAAACCCCCTTTGTCCTGTTAACCCCAGGGACTGATATTTCTAATAAACAAACCAAAAAAGTAATCCTGTTGGTAGCTGGCTCACAATCCCAATTTAACTTCAAATCCCTCAGGACATGCTTCTCTGTGCTCAGCTTCCCAAGACATGGTCTAAAGGATCCTGGCTACTGCTCAAGATGATAGGAGACCTTAAAATAATCTGTAGGAATCTATTTTTAAAGGACATCTAGATAGGAGTGTTTAGGATGTCGAAGAGTTCTCATGAAGTTTCAATGGATTGCCCGTAAGGCAGGAAATGTGCATTAGGGTGAGAGGAGTCCCTGCAGGTAGCTGGAGGGAGGGATTCATGAACCTTAACTACACTAGAAGCCTAAGGCTGCTGATAGTCTCTGGAATGTGGAAACCTCTGTCAGGGAAAACTAGGGCAATGAGTGGAGTCAATGCAAGAGAGAATCTGTGGACTGCAGTACAGGTGAGATTGTCCAACCCTGATAAAGCTTGACACCAAGTGACCCAGTCACTGCACATAATGTGGGCTCTAATGTCATTTCTGGGAGTCCCACTCTCACCTCCCCAGTCCTCCCTTTTGAGACAGGAGAGTTTACTTTGTGCCATTACGGTTTGAAAGTATGTAACTTTTGTGTCTTAGAAGGGCTCACGGATAAGAGTATACTTGGGTCTCACAGGAGACTTCAGACTTAGACTCAGACTTTGGAGACAAGTTAAATAAAGTTTTCATTATGACATGACCAAAAGTTCTTAGCAGTCAGAGGCAAAATGTTCCTGTCTGAATTTGAAATATCCCTCTAGGCTCATGTGTTAAAGCTTCAGTTCCCTGACACTGGTGGTTGTAGGCTTACATATTTCAAAACCTACCTTAATTGTGGTTCTTTAATGCTTCAACCTCCCTTTTAGCCCACCACCCACAGAGGTAGGGGGAAAGAAAGGTTAATAGGAAACAGGGTTTGTGAACCTGTTTAAAAATAGTTCTTTGGGTCCATTCCAATCTTCATTGTCAGCAGTCCAGTGCGCTAGCAAAACACCAAGCATGAATTGGCAGTGGCAGTCCAGTTGACTCAGCAAACACCAAGCATGAATCAGTAGTAGGGGCTCAATACAGAAGAAACCACAAGGCTCCGCCAATCAGCCCACCAAGTCCATTGAAGTGGTAAGAAGCAGCCGGAATACCACAAGTTCTTTGGTGCATTTTTCTCTCTACAAAGTCATGACAAGCAAAGAAAGCAAGGCAAATCAATGCAAGAATGTCACCAGTGAATGCCAGCACCAGTGAAGACCAACAATGACCAGCAAAGAGTTGTAGGATGAACCCATGCAAAAGCATCATCCACTGTCTGTTGGGTTGGTTCTACTTCTACTTTTTCCAAACATCACGCACCTCTCAAGTGTCTGTTCCAACAAAACATTGCAGGCCCTTTCACCAGAAAAATACCACATGTCTGTTCTCAGCAAAATATCTTCTCACATGTCTGCTTCAGCAAAGCATCCTCTCATAAGACAGTTTCTGGAAAAACATCACATGACACACCTGAGTCTCCTCCAAAACCAGTAATTCCCACTTCAGGTGGTGTCTGGGGAGATGGTAGCAATTTAGGAAGTAGGCCTAACTAGAAAAGGTGGACACTGGGTGGGTCCTGAGCAATGCTTAATTCCTGATCCCCTCCCTTCTTTCTGACTACCACAAGGTGAGTAAGTCTTACTGCATTTTGCTACTGCCTCAGTACCTGCCATGCCTCTAAGCCTCAAGACAAAGAAAATGAGGTTGGGCTTAACTCTCAAAATGGAGAGCTAAAATAAGTCTTTCCCCTCTGACATTTCCCATGACAGATACCCCATCACAACAATGAAAGTGTGACCAACATAAAAGGAAATAATAAGACAACCTACCAGATGGAATAAACTGTTTTTTCAAGCCATGCATCTGCTAAAGGATCAATGTCCAAAAGACTCCATAGAAAGAAAACGAATCATTGGATTTAAATGGCTAAGGAATATGAATAGTTATTTCTCAAAATAAGACATATTAATAGCAATAAGTGTGAGGGAAAGTACCAATATCACTAATCAATCACCCTGGAAGTACAAATTAAAACCAGAATCAGGGGCTGAAGAGATGGCTCAGTGGTTGAATGTTGACTGCCCCTACAGAGGATCCCAGCACCCACTTGGTGGCCCACAACTCTGTTGTCAGGATATCCAACTCCCTCTCCTGGCCTCTTCAGACAATGTCCACTCAGATAGTCGTGGAGCAAAACACTCATATATCTAAAATAAAATCAATAAGCTTTTTTAAAAAAATTACAATCGGCATATCAAACTGTCAGAGTGACTTTTATCTGAAAGAAGAAAGGCAAGCGTGGTGACGAGGCATAAGAGGGAGGCATTTGCACACTGCTGAGGGATGCTCATTAGTACAGCCATTGGGAAGGACTGTGTGGAGAGTCTTCAGCAAAACAACTAAAAATAGAATTATCCTGTGATCCAGAAATACCAGCTCTAGATGTTTACCCAAAGGACTTGGAAGCGGCGTGTTGAGGGTCTGCAGTGTGTCTGTTGCAGCCCCAGGGACTGTAGCCAAGTGATAAGTGAGCCTGAGCACCCACAGTCAGTCAACAGATAGTGAAATGAGGGATCCCGCACAAATGGGATACTCTCCAGTTCTTGAAATGAAATAGGTTTTGTCGTTTACAGCAACATGGATGAAACTGGAGAAACAGCCAGGCACAGAAGGACAAACAGGGTCCTTCCTCGTGTGCCATCTAAAACAGGCAGACAGAGGAAGCAGAGCGTGGTGTGTGGGTATCAGAGGCTGGGATACAGGGAGAATAAAGATATGGTCATACGGGGTTGGGGATTTAGCTCAGCGGTAGAGCGCTTGCATAACAAGCGCAAGGCCCTGGGTTCGGTCCCCAGCTCCGAAAAAAAGAAAAAAAAAAAAGATATGGTCATCCTCGAGTGCCAAGCCTCAGCCAGACAGGAGAGACATTAGAGTTAGATAAATATGGTAAATAATGTGTACATTTGCTATCCTTACTACAAAAAGGATAAGCCCTTTGAGATGATAAATACGCTAATTACCTTGATTTAGATGTTGCATCGTGTTAATCATGAATCATCGTATCGCTTTGTAGCCTATAAATATATACAGCTGTAATTTGTCAGTTTATAATTAAAAATAACGTTCAAAAATTACACTTTGAACAGTTTCAAATCACCGGGGGAAAATATTTTGCTGCAGCATAAATGGGAAAGAGTGATCGTAAAATTGAATGTACAAAATGAAGTTTCCAAACAATGTAAGAAAGTGCACTTAAAACCAAAGCCTACAAGGAAATCTACCAACCGCGTGGTTGTTTTCTCTGGACAGGGGGATCTTGGATCGTTTCCTTCGTGCATCTATGCAAGGTGCTTTGAGCAATGCTTCCTTTCCTCTCCCCCCAAAGTAGCTTTCTTCAATTTAGGGACATTATGCAGATGTTCTTTTAAAATGAGAAAGCAAAACGTCTAAAAATGTATCTTTCAAACAGTAGGTTATGATATTACGACATTATGACATTCGTACTGGCTCTGAAAGTGGTCTGTCATGAATATATGCCTCTGAACTGAATTTCTGTAAAGTATGCAGCCGTATGCTCTGACCCTGGACCAAGGAGTTCCTAGCGTTTGTTAACTACTATAGAAAACAGAACTGGCCCCTTTTCTCAAGTTAACTCTTCAAACTTCCAGTGAAGCTCTCTGCTATTTCGGCTCAGAAACACAAGCTAAGTGGTTAATCTGCTTAGTGCACGACTCTTACTCAAAAGTAAAATAATGCTTATGTCCAAATCCTTCCAGAGCGTCGAGGAAAGAGGGTAGCAGGGTAGGCAGGGACCACAGCGAAGGGACAAAAGGCAACAAGCTGCGGGCCCTTCACCTCCCCTAGAAGCACATAGTCAGCATTATTGTCATAAGACACCAGAATGGGCCACTAGAAGCCCCTGTGACCAGACCTGAGTTAAAGCTAGTGGAGTAAGAAAGGGCTACACAAATGACAAATAAAAATTGAGCAAGAACCATTAGCGAGCCAAAGCTTCGTCACGCCAAATGTCCTCTGCAAGGCCCCACAATCAGCTCAAGTGTCAGGCAATCTGTTACAGCAAAATCACATTTTGTCCTGACTTTTAAAAATCACTAATCTGAAGTTCACACAGCCAAGCAATTCAGCACTGGGTCCCCTGTGGCCTTGAAAAACACTTCTGAAGCCTGCGATGCTATCGGTTTGCTTGAGTTGCTTCACAGAAACGTGAAGGCCATTTGCTCTAACACTAAGTCTGAACCCACAAATGTCAGTCAGGTGACGAAGCAGGAAGTCCTGGCCTCTCTGTCTTCATATCGTGCCTGGCTCTTTGGCTGCCTCCGACCTCTGAGCTGGATACCACTCTGTATTCCAGATAGATGGATATGAGTTTCCTCCATCCTGATTTCAGGCTTCCTGCACAGCCGGAGCACATGAAGCCCCTCACTTTATAACACAGCTGAAGCAAAACCTTCGAGGCGGGTTGTTTATATGTGGCGATGACATCAACAACAGGAGAGATTCAACGGTTCCCAGTTTAAGTCACTAGTCAGTCCCCTTAGCCTGTAAACCTAAAGGCCGCCATACTTCTACAAAGCACACACACCCAAAAGGCCTACTTCTTCCATTGTTAAGACGAGCTGCCCAGTCTCTTATCATGAGAGAAGTGGAAGGAACCCAGCCTGTCTTGTTCTTAATCTATGACTCAGTGTCATGTCAGCTATCCCAAATCCAGAAGATTATTCTTGGCCATGATTCCCTGAAAACAAACAAACAAAAAAAAAAAAAAACAAATAAACTCATTAATTTTCATAAATTCAAATAAACAGGTCATCTCTGCTAGGTTGTGAGGATTGAGGTGAGGTGAGTTCAAAGAAAAGCCTGGCGGGTGGCAGGAAGCAATTCATCCTGGGTGCCTGCCCTGCCCTTTAAAAGTGACCAGTGCAACCAAGGAGTTACTTTGTCAACAGTTCTGAGATGTAAAGGGAATAGTTACAGGTGTTTTTATGGCAAAATAGAAAGTCGTGAGTAAATACCATGTCCACCCACCCAAGCGCAGGAGAACTACAAAGAGGTGATGAAGACGCCCTTTGAGGGATGAAATCATTGTACGCTCTGTGAAACCTCACTGGTCTGGCCATTGTGCTTTCCCACCAGATGGAGGGTTAGAAGAGGACTCAACTGAACAGGTTCAGACCTGTGCTCTAATCATGGCCCTTCAGAACCAATTGTAGAACTGGATACTTTCCACGTTCTGTTTCCCACCTACAAGCTGATGAGTTACATAAAAGACTATAAGGCTTCCAGTTTCAACATCCCTTGGGGTTTCGAGGACTTCCATCCTGGCTGGCACCGGGGAGCACTTGGAGACTGGTTTCAGAGAACCAGAGGCTCTGTGTCAGTGAGGATATAGCTCCCCAGCACAGAGGTTTAGACACTGTGCAAGCACTTTGGCTCTTTAAAGTAATTAATTCGTCCCTGGGCTGTCTCTTATAACTTTAATATTTACACTATGACAAAGTGAAAGTGCTCATTAGTGTTTAAGTCAAAGTAAAACCATCCTCTCCCCTCATTCCAATGAGCTTATTTTATATTAGTGAGAAAGAGCTGGAGACGTAGAGGCCCGTGGAGTATTCCAGACAAAGCGGGTACCAGAAGGAAATACATTTGAAAGGCATTAGTGTGGGGTCTAGTGAAAAATCTGTTCTTCACCTGACCTCTGCTGATGGGGGCCAGAGCTACATGGCTTCTGAGCTGCCTTCTCCCTAATTTAACCAGGGTTGTCCATCAACTCTCTTGTTCAATCGGTTTTAATCCCTCCTGCAGTTTCAGGACTATTGGTCCCACAAAGGAGCACTTCCCCTCCCAAGTTCACATCACCTTCTACTTCACCGTGACTAGAATGTGCCATGGCTACAGCTGGAATCCACCCAGAGGCATCTGTCCTTTCTGTGGCCTGGTGTGAACTCTTGTCCAGAATCAGCTGGAGTTCTCAAAGCGGTGGGAGTACAGTTGGCAACAGGCCCTACCTACCGTGAGTGCCGAGCCTCACTGAAGAGCTCCGCGTACCCGGGTCTCTTTGTGTCTTCTAGTATTACTGGAGGAAAGTCTGGTCATGGATTCATTTTGTAAGAGCCTCTTGCTCCAGAAATAATTCCTCCTCCAAGGAATGATTCTGTCTGTATTTCTGAGCTTTGGTGGCATTTGCAGCAGCAGCAGCAGTGGCAGCAGCAGCCTTGGCAAGGCCTGCAGCAGAGGCTGACATCCATACACTGACAGGATCCTGGTTGCTGCTCCACAGTTTCACCAAAAGAGCAGAAGGGCATCACTGCTGTTCCAGTCGGGAGCGTCTCTAACACTGAAAATAAAGCATAATTTGCTCTGAAAAAATTCCATATTTCATCACTGTAGGACAGAATTAGCCTTGCCCTTAGAGTTACCATATATGTGGCAAAATTACACACACACACACACACACACACACACACACACACACACACACTCTACCCAGAAAGAATTACATACCCATCACCGTGCCGTGAGATCTGAGAGCTATTCATTAGTCATCCTTTGGAGTTCAGCCACTGAAAGCACAAGTTAAAATGCAAATTTGTCCCTTGGAGAATTGGCACATCAAACTTTGTGAACTGTTAATGCTCCAGAACGGCTGGAGTATCATCCTGAGAAGTTGAGTTGAAATTGACATGTCAACAAAGGAGGGCCGGCTTTCTATGCTGCGTGTCTCATTTATGAAGGAGAGCACATGAATCGGTAGTCCAAAAATACAAATATATTCCAACGCATTTGAGCTCACATGACTGATCTTAATGTGTTATTAATGGAAACGAGTTTGAGGGTTAGAACTTAACCTTTGAGATTAATGGTAAGAACTGAGGCTTTGTCCACTGGTGCAAGGGCAGACACAGAACTTTTGATGTTTCACAGGGGGTCGGATTCAGCAGCAGGAGCATGCTGGGGAAGGCAAAGACCCAGTTTTCACTTTGTCTCCACTACTTGCTAAGTGAATGGCCTTGTTCTAGCCACCTAATTTGAGGCTCAGATTCCTCATCTACAAAATTGAAATGTAGAGCCAGGCATGGTGGCACATACCTTTACTTCCAGGGCTTGGGAAGCAGAGGCAGGTAGATCTCTGTGAGTTCAAGGCCACCCAGGTCTACATAGTGAGTTCCTGGACAGCCAGGGGTATATTGTGAGACCCTGTCTTGAAAACAACAAAATTGAAATGTAGTAAGAAGACCAAATATAAAAGTCTTTTTCGACAGTCCCTATAAAGACTGTCCTTTCCCACTGCATCTATACCCAGAGAGGAGTAGGCTGCCAGAGCCAGTCAGAGACCCGCAGTGGGCTGAAACTACTCCTATTGTGGTCTTTGAATTCAAACCTTGGCCATTTCCTTGGTAGGAAAGGACAACCTTCATGTGCACCTAGAAGCCCGAGTACCTGACTGCCTTTGCAGTAAAACACATCTACTGACACAGACTAGGAGCTTCAGGGGACACAGTTTCTTTCCAGTCCATGCACCAGTGGTGGTGATCAATAGAGAGCCACACGCAAGTGGAGACCAATGAAATGCATGGACATTGTGACTGTGGAACGACAAATATTGAAAGACATTTCTAGACGATAGCGCCTCTTTCGCTGAGTCACCAACTCCTGGAGTCCACAAAAACAAAGTCGTGTTTTAAACACAAAGGAAGTTAGGCAGAGTAGTCAGATGATTCAATTCTGCTCATCGCCCAGTGTGACTCCGAAGGCGTCCAGAGCCTGGGAGGAAGCTTCTCTGTGACTCCCCCTCCCGTTAGGCAAGCTGGTGGAGCGCCTGAAGCAGGTTCCCAGAGACTGCTAGGGGACACACATGGCCTAAGAATACTAGGAAAACGAGGTGGGACTGGGCCCCTTGCTCCTAGGCACGTGGGGCCAGTGTCCGTTTAATGCCATGGTTCAGCCTTCCGACTTTATAACAAGGAGATTGATGAACACCCCACCCCACCCCCAGAAAGGTCTAGAATCTTGCCAGGAACCAAAGATTATAACACAGCATTGGAGCCAAAAATTGCTTATGCGAGAACTTGATGCGAATCAGATGACCGCTTCTCTTTTGGTGGAACTTGGGATGTCTTCGAGATCCTGCCCATGAGCCGAACAAGGGCAACAGCAACAGACACCCCAACGGGCCCATGAAACTAAGCTCACTTCCGTTTTACGACATTTCCGGACAGAGACTCAAGCCTTTCACTCCACCATGGGTCCTAGATCAGGACCTGTCTATGCCAGGAAAGAGGAAAATACCATCGTGGCCCAGTCGGCCTGCAGGTCACGAGACAAAACAGACAACCAGCTGTGCCCCGGGTTCCAGGAACTACAGAAAATCACAGACCTTGGAATACGAAGACCACCAGCAACAGGACTGGCAAAGGACTAGGCTTCGGGTTGTGTTTTACCCCGGCCTCTGGTTATGTGACTAGCTAAGAGGGAAACTAGGCACCAAGGCAAAGGTGAGGTGACCGGGCAAGTCTAAAGTTGTACCGAGTAGAGGCAAAGACTGCACAAGAATGAAAGAAAAAGACCAAGTAATGAGGGGCATGAGCTAATGTCCAACCCTGACTGAACAAATTATTTTCCCACACATGTATTCCGAAGACTGAAGAAACAGTATTACATACACTCTTTTGAGCGCTTTCTGACCAACATTTTTCTATTAAAGGTTATGCTTCTCGGGAGCCAGTATCAAAGCTTCTTGTGGCTTGTCAGTAAATTTAAGAGGCCAAATCTGTGTAAATTTAAATTACATAAAACCTCTCCCTCAATTGCCTGGTCTCAGAATAGCCCCTTTCACTGGGCATTATCATCAGGGAATATAAACGCCTTTATCATAGGAGCCCAGGCTTTTGAAATCTTGGCATAATCGAATTTCCTCCTCCCAAGGCATATCAAACAACATTGCAGAATGGAGTCTAATTTGCTTTTTAACCAAAAGGTTCTTTCCTCTGCTTATTTGAAGACTATTTCTATATAACAAATGCAGTGTTCTCTATGACCACCCCCCTGCCAGATGGCAGTGCCTGGAAGCCTACACGGTCACCCTAAGGGCAAAGATTGACGGAATTGTGAGGGAAAAAAACAGCAGGACACTCTGCATCGGGGAGACAGTGGGGACCGCATGAGCAGACACCTGAAAGCATCAAAAGGTGGGCATATACTTAACTAACGAAGTCCTGAACATGGGGGCAAGCGTCGCCCGCCCGTGAATTGGCCTTCTCTGTCTGTCAGCTGGTGTGAAAACCTGGGAATCTTTTGTTGACAGTGTCTGTAAGGTCAGTACTGGGACAGTATGGATTCTTGAATGAATGATGAATGAACATGTCAATCAGTGAATGAATATCCAGCAGAGGAGGAATCTGTTGTAGATCAATGCATTTGGGCTTTGGAATACCCCGGCCCCGCCCCCGGCCCCGCCCCCGGCCCCGCCCCCGTGTTGCTCTCTCTCTTCCCTGGGGAAGATAGCTGACAGCTAGAGAACAGGCTGGAGGATATTAGGACTTTAAGAGCCCATACATTTTAGAGAACATTTTACCATCTTGATTCCCTGGGCAGTTTGACTTGTCTACGCCTGTGACCCACAGTCTTTAGCGAGACCCAATTTTCTGTGTAGATGTTTTTTCCCCATTTGGAGAATGACTGCCACCTTGACTGTCATCCTTCTTTCTCTCCCCCTGCTCCAACAATAATATCCTTAAGGATTCAGACTGTGTCATGTGCCACTCTTCGTGTTTAGTTTGCTGAATATTGAAATGTCGGGTACAGATGAAAGAATGAATCAATTAATGAAATTAATGAGCACGTGTCAAGGCTTAAGGAAAAAGACATTAACTGCTTGGTTTAAGAACCAAAAATAAAGCAACATCATTCTCTGTGCCTAAGTCCCCAGGCCGGGCAGCTCCCATCCTTTTCTGCTATGAGCACACAGTGGTGCACAAGCACCTGCATGCCAAGCATAAACCTGCAGCTGCTGTGTGCCCTGCCTGCCTGCCACTTGCCATGCTCACGAGTTGCAATAAGTTCCACTCTTCACGTTGCATTATGCCTTCCTTGGGGGTGTTTTCTAGCTACCCTGAACCCCAAGCAGATGATTCAAGGCTGAGAATACATTCTGATGCCGACACAGACAATGGAACAGACAGACAAGGTCAGACGCAGGAAATGTGGTACTTGGAGCACCGTTAGCCCCGGACTAGCATGAGCCTCTGGGGATTCTCTATGGAAGTAAGTGGATGGACTGCAGAAAAGACACATGGGTTCCCTTTCTGTTCTAAGCCTTTTTCTTCCCAACCTTTGAGGGGTTTTGAATATATAAGGAATTTAGCACGGGGTGTAGGGGATTCAGTGTCTTGGCCAAAGAATTTGCCTTGAGGCTCACAAGATCTTCCTAGTATATATGCTAAATTTTTATGATTTACATTTAGAAGCAGCTCGGTGAGGAAATCTATTGGGAGGGGGCTCTTGGGCTCCGGTCTCCGGGCTCCAGGCTCCAGGCTCAGGGTGTCCCAGGTGGGCATCAGTTGATAACAAGAGATCTGAGGAGATCATGATAATCATTTTGTTCTACTTCATTGTTCTTAATGGGACTGTCTTAGAGCTAAGGCTGCATCTGATTCCGATCATGCACTGAAGAAGAGTCAGGGGCCCACTAGATGGCAGCAGATGGTAAGAAATGTGAACTGAGGCTGCCTCCTGGAGAGCTAGGCTTGCAGCCCTCCATTTTGCTTTGCATCTTTAATGAGATATGTGAGGAAAATGAGTCCCTTACATGCCAGTTACAGATGCCACAGCATATGGAGAGATACCGCATAGCAATCTTTCTCTGTTTATTAAACAGGAGGCAGCTAACGAGTCACTCGCTGCACCCTGCTGCCATTGTCCTTTAAGTTGCTGGATACTGTTGTTGACAAGGTAATAACAAGAGAAAGAGGGTTAAGCAGAATGACAGAGAGGTGTGGACTTCGAGATTACAAGGCGTCGTCAAGTTGAGGTACAGAGCAAATCACTAGCGAAGGGCGAGAGACCCTGGGTAGCTTTCTGCTACCACATGCCTCCCCTGGGGCGTCCGCTGCTCTCTCCTCTCCTTGGCAGACCTTGGGGGTTCATTTATCTAGAGCCTCTATTACCACTAGACAAGCTCGGTGGTCTGACCTTTCACCACAAACCCCAAATGGGAAAGGGAGCTCTGGGCATTTTAAAGAGCAAACTGCACTTGCTGTTGTAGCAGACTGAAAAGACATCGCATGACCGGAATGCATTAGGATGCATCCACATATGGGGGCCTGCTTTCTAAGCTGCCCAAAACAAAAGTAGGGGTCCACTCTTGCTGGCTGCAGACATAACACACCACGGTGTGTGGTGTGTCCCAGGTCTGAAGCTAATTTTGCTGTTTCATTTCTGTATTTCTGTAATTCTTTTTTCTTTCTTTTTTCCCCATTTACCGAGTACAACAATTTGCTATTGATTTCTTCCAACCCAGGTCTTCGGACGCCCTGGGTGGTTTCTGAGAACAGGTTACAAATCCAGACACCTCTCTTCTGCCTGTTAAGAAACTGGACTGTCCTCCATTAACCACAAGGCCCGCGGTTACCAGGACTTCTCAGAGTCATTCATTAAAATCTTCATATTGAGGTAAATAATTCGGTCACTTTGCAGACAGAAAAACGCAGGCATGGAACTGAGACACAGCTTCGTCTCTCCTGGTCAGCATCCCTTTCCTCTGTTTACCCCTCCCTGGACACCAAGGTTCCCTGCCACTGTTTGCCAGTCCCCTTAGAACAGCTCCATATGCCAGAAACTCTGCCCATCTGTGTGACCTTAAACAGCCTGTATCCTGTCCATACCTCGTTTGTGATATTGTAGCTTGAGGTCCTGGAATTAGATGATGACTAAGCCCTCTTCCAGCTCTGCCATCTTTTAGCTTTACTTTCCCAAGCTTCTGTCAGCCCTCAAAGGATGGCACACGGGACACTGTTTCCAACCATGGGCCCACTCAGCAGGGCCCAGCGACATTTGTCTTCCTGTAGAGAAGAATTGTGGCAGTGTTGGACTCTTGTTGACATTCTTTGTCCTCTGAAGGAAACAAACCGGGAGGCTTCAGAAGTCATTGATACCGACAACAGGGCCTGGGGTGGTCACACCCCTGAGGAAGGAACCTGCAGAGCTGTCCCTGTGGGTGCTGGGAATGCCTAGTCCAAGACCAAGTCCAGGATGTTTTAATAACTATTTCTCAAATTTAAAAAAAAAGATCTTTTATATTGAGCATAGAGGTGTGGGGGGCAAATCACGTCTCCCAGGAGGGCTCTACTCTCGCCCATAATAGGGGATTGGTTTAGCTCAGCTGCTCCTACAAAGGGTTGAATACAGCAAGCAGCAGTGCAGGCAGCTCCCTGCAGCTCTATGTGAAAATGACTCACAGCGGTTATGAACATCAACCCTCCTTTGATGTGTTCCCAGACGTGAGGAACAGCCAGAAAGAGGAGGTAGGCTCTGGATGCCTGCTCTGTGGGATGGTGCACAGAGGCCTGAGCACATCTGGCACGATCCAGAAACTCCTGGAGAAATTCAGGCTGGGTAATTACCTACGACTTCCTAGGATAACACAGCTCTGTTTCATCATTATTCTCTCTGTGTCTGTCTGTCTGTCTGTCTGTCTGTCTCTCTCTCTCTCTCTCTCACACACACACACAGAGACTGAGAGACAGAGATAGAGATAGAGAGACAAAGACAGACAGAGACACAGAGAGAATTAGATTCTTCCAGAAACTGCAACCTGTTTCTATACCTTCACCTTTCCTGAGGGGATAACAATTCACATCCATGAATAAAAGTTGTTTTACTGATCACAAAATGAATGCGCCTCCTTACCCAGCATCTGTAACAATTGCTGTAAAGCCATAGACCCTGCCCCAGTCAGCCAAGCGGAAGGAGTTTCCTCTGTAATGGCCATCTCTACCAGCTCTTAGCCTTTCAAGTGGCTGCACAGTACCTTGTTCTCCTAATGGGCTCTCAATGGTGATTGACGACAATACCTCCCAGTCCTTCCCCATTGGCAGCTCATGAGACTGGGTCAATCACACTTATCTATAATGGAAGACAGAGCTGTGGCCACAGCAGCCCGGCTTGTAGCAAATGGGTAGGTGATCCTCTCCCACTTCGTGTCTGTTTCTGGGGAGAACGAATGCAGGCAAGGGTTTCTCCATCTTAGGCCAGGTTCAATAGCATATCGTCTCTGGAAACTTGGGCAGTCTTTACAGTTATGGAAGCAAATAATACTACTATGTTCCAGGAGATGGTCCCAGCCACGCAATGTTGGCAGCACGAAGTAGATTCAGTGGGTATTTCTGAGAGGGACAAAGAAAGGGAGGAGGGGGAAGGGAAAGAAAAAGAGAGAGAACGAAATTTGAAGGAAAAGTGGCAGAAAGATGTCAGGGCAGCTAATATGTAAATTTGATCTAACGCGTTACGTGCGTGTATGAATATCGGGTGAAATGCATTTTTCAAAGAGCAATTGTCAAGGGGCATTTGGGGAGATAATTGATTTGATCCTGTGCTTTCTTATTTTCCTTTTCTGAAGTGATGTTTACATTGCAGCTAAGTGGGGCTTTGAGTGAAAACTTCTCAGGAATCCACCGAGATCTATGTGCCCTCTACATGGGAACAAAGCAAGCAGCTCCTTTTCAGGGAGTACTAGCCATGTGCCAGACACAATGCTCAGGGACTCACACACACCTTCCTCCCCAATGTTGCTTGCTTTCTGGGTCAATGTGTGGGAACTGGAGAAGATGCTGTGTCTCCACTACACAGCGAAACAAAGGCTCAGAAAGGCTGGAACTCCCCTGAGATTCAACAGCTCCAGTGTCAAAGAAGAACTTGGATTCCAGATTGTTAGATTCCAAAGTGTTGGCTCTAACCACTGTGCCATGAGCTACATCCTCATTACCAAGGGTTCATTACATGTAAGGCATGGAGGTTTAATAAGGCTTAGCAGAAAAGATTTCACAAAGCTCCTTAACTACACACTAGAACACAGACAGCTGTCTATGTATACCATTGTGGCTGTGGTTGGAGTCTTGTTGGCTTGGTATAACTTAGGGCATCTTCCCCTAAGACAACGAAAATGTTTTATCCATGCCCACTGTTCTTCTACCTCAACTGTCCTGCCCTGCACTCACTGCCTCTATTGCTAAGCTTTCTACAGAGGGACATTAGGGACTTGAACTTGAGCCGCATGAGTAATTCAACCTTTAATGAATGCACTGTTAGAGTTACTCGGCTCCTGAACCAGCCACCCTGCTGTTTCATTTTTAAATTTAGCAGATTCCTCTTGCCTGTTCCTCTGCCTTTTCAGGGGCACTGTGCAAGAGAGCTGAGGGGGTAGGGACTGAGACGATTTCCAGCTTGGAGGTCCAGAGAACCAAATAATAGGTTAACTGAAGGAATAAGGCAGCAGAAAACCCAGGGTATGAGTGTAAGTCCACTGCTTTCATGATTTCATGATCTCAGAAGGCAAGCAATGAGGTATCTAGCAGACACGGTGTGTTGAGGTGAAGCAGAAGTCAAGAAGCAAACATTGCACTGGTTGCAGATCTTGCCAAGAGCAGAACAGCTGCCAAGACAACTTCAGCCTTAGCTCACAGGTCCAAGATCTCAAAGGAAGAATAGCCTTCTGTAGGGAGCATCTCCTAGTGACATTGACCCATTTATAGTCCCTTCCCCCAACCCTCAAGAGGAGGGGTGGCTTGTTCCCATTAAGAGAATTTTCCCTTCAAAGTCAGGTTAATGTATCTTAAACCATTTAAGCCCCGAGGAAACACAAGCTACTTTGTGATGAACTAGACTCCTTTGCAAACCTAACAATATCCCTTATCTACAGGAGTCCGCATCCTACTTTATTTTAGCAGATTTGTGCTGGTCGCAGCCAGAGAGTATTAAGGTAGCAACTGTCGGTCAAAATCTCCCTAGGACCCCGAGAGACCGGGAGACCAGATGATCAGCTCTAAGTAGACACCCACCGCACCCCTGCCCTATCAGCACAGCACTGTCTAAACTCTGAGGCAACCTGGCCATTTTGCCAACCAGTTACTATTTCTTCCGGCAAAATCTAGATTAGAAAAATAAATTGGCTTTGTTTCTGATTCTTTCTAAGCATAGATCCTAAAGTACCCGGCCATAAGTGAACAATAATCTTCAATTTCATCTCTCACAGGCGGCTTCCAATCCATCTTCCCAGCCAGCATCTGAGGAAGCTGCTTCTGAGTCCCCTTCAGTAATCCACACACATCCACCAGTTCACTCCGGCAATTCTTCATTCCCTCTATCTCTGCTTTTAAACACTAGGGGGCAATGCTGGATCAGTCAAAACACCAGATGCTCCTCTGCGTTTTAGCCTTTATTATTTTGGGATACAAGCCTCTTGTTGGAAGGCAAAAACAGGACCCACCCTCAGAGCACAACCTCAAACAGACAGCATGGTCAGACTTTTTGTAATGCCTTTCTCATGGCTGGGATCATAGAAATAAAAGGCAGTGCAGGGCAAACAGATCCAGCCCTGGAGGTGACCTTCCCCGGGAGAAACAGACTGGGAGAGAGACCTCATCTAATCACGTCCGTGACCAGGAGCAATCTGTATCTTTGCTGCCATGTTTGTCTCCACCCATGCAGATGTAAGCCCTTCGGAGTGACATATTTAAATTCCGAGGAGCAGTGCAATATTTATCAGCAAATACTTGTTGGATGGAGGGGCGGACACAAATGTAGAAACCGGAATTTACCAGTTCCAGATTTGTTACCCTTTTCCAGCTGTCTAAACACCTAATGCTCAGTTGCTGAGTGTGCACTTTTGGAGATGACAGAGGATGCTCGGACTGTCAAGCTAAACCAGTGGCTGCTGTTGTGCAAACGTCATTTCAAGCAGAAAGTCGAGGTTCAGATAACACTGCCCCCAAAGTGCATGGGCCTCACTAGACTGGGAGTTAACACAAACAGACAGGGTTCAGTTAATAGCCAAATGTATAAAACCCTGTAGCCCCCTTATGTAGAAAACATAGCACCCATCACGTTTCTAAGTAATTAGTGGGAATTCCATGGCTTTCGGTGGGTCCCCACCATACTCAGTGTGCTCTTCTGGGCTCTTCTTCAGATGTCTGAGCTCTCAGGAGACGCCTCTCCAAGCTGCACTTGCTTCTACTTTCATTACAATGGATGCCCTGACCTCTGGGATCTACTCAGTCAGAGCACTGCTGAATTCTCAAGGAGAGAAAGTCATACCATTTGTAACTGGGATATGTTATAAAAGAAGTCCCCGTCTTCCTTGGCTCCCTTTGACTGTTTTCTGAAGACTGCAGACACTGTTAGGTCTCTGTGGTCTGAGTAAAAACTCTGAATGAGATTTAGAGCACTCTTCTTTTCTCAACATGAGACTCTCTCAGTCATCTGGCCAACTTCTCATGGTGGCAGCCAGTTGAATGCCTCCAAGTAAAAATGTTATGGGCACTGTGACAACCTCACATGCCTAGAACAGAAGAGGTCAATGTCTTCCCAGTATAAGACTAACTCTTCCTATCCTGAAATGATTGACAGGAGGAAGGAAATGTTTCTTCTGGGGAAATTTTGCACTTTCCCCTCTACTGGTCTCAGGTGTGGCCTAACCTTCAGAGCTCTGAGACGGCAAACATGGGGTTCATCTGTGTTATTAGATCTAATACCACCAGGGAGCACAAACACCCCAACTAAATTCACAAATGAAAACATGTCTCTCATTCTAACTAAAAGTCACCTTCTGAGGTTGCCTTAATGAAGCACCGTGTTGGTATGCCTACCCCAATGCTAAGATCACTTCTTGGTCTCCAAACAAGCAGGGAACACTTTCTAAGTTTAAATAAAGTCATTCTCAACAAAAGAAGAGTGCTCTAAATCTCATTGAGGGTCTTTACGCCAACCCCAGAGACCCAACAGTGCAGTCTTCATGGAACAGTTCTGTTAAAGGGAGTCAGGAAAGGGTGGGGAGTTCTTTCCTAATGTATGCCAGCTATACAAATTTCTGACTTAACCCTTCCCTTAGAGTCTACACTGAGGGCTTCAGAGTACAGGCCCCTAACTATAATCTTGTTTTTTTTTTTTTTTTGCTACAATAATGCACTTTTAATGGTAAAATTCTTGACAGCACAATGTCTATTTGGCAAATCTTCTGTTCAAGCATCCATCCAGTCACCTCTGGAAAAGGTGCACCCACTGCACTGTCCACTTGTCAGAGGAGCCCTTGAAATTCAGAAATGAAGGACCTTGTGTGGAGCTTGCCATGCCTTCAGTTAAGGGGACCCACATGTGGTACCCTTTATACGAAATCATTTGTACTTTTAGAACTGTCCACCTGATTCAAACTCCACCATCTCATTTTCTGGCTTCCCATTCTTGTACATGGCTTTGTTCAGTTATCCAGCTTCCTCATGAGTCCTGGGGAAGAAAGTCTTTATGTAAATACTGCTTACTCTGTAAGTGCCCCCCAATCATCTTTCTTTGTGCCTCAGTTATGATTAATGGTGGTCTATAGCTATCGAATCTTGAAAAACTATAAAAGTTGTTCTTTGATGTCTTCCCTGGAAACAAACTGAACAAAAAATTCTAAAATAGTCTTTTTCTATCCATGGAAGTCAAGGTGATCATATATTAAGCATGTCCTACACTATGACTTTGCCAGGATGCCTTGGTGTGGTTAAAGGAAAGGCCTTTAGGGTAACTTCTCTGTTCTCTACCTTTAAAAAAATGTATAGAAATTTACATATGAGAGAAGAGTGACAACTAACAGATGAGACTTAAAAGACAAGGGATGTCCCCAGGGTATCTTGGGGTCTGGATTTCCAAGTCTAAATCCCTGGTGGATTGTTTGCTTGAAGCCTTGATACCAAGGTTGAGCACAGGTAGTATACAAGCCATGTTTGGAAACTGGGTAGAAATGAGACTCACATTAGCCAGAGTGGCTGGGGTGAGGGTTGTGAACTAGCTGATAAATGTCTTCGGAACCTGACTAAGGATTCTGTTCCATGGAAAAATGGGTATAAGTCAGAAGCACATAGAGGAAATGTACCTGGAAAGTGTTTAGTAAGATTACTGTCAACATGGAGATATGTCAGGGACAGACGAAGGAAGATTAGCCAGATGGGTAATGTAAAACCTGAGGTGGGCATTCAGGTTCAAGTTCAAGAAAGAGCCTATAAGTGGGTGGGAGATACATGAGGGGTAAAGAGAAAGGAAAGGCAGTCTCTTCCTTACATCATACTTGTGAGCTGGAGGAGTCTCTTAAGTCCTATGCCCTAAGGTTTTCTCATTCAAAATTCATTCCCATTTATTTTTAGCACATCAGATTTGAGGTGCTGTTTCTTCTAAGACCATTTTTGTATTTCCGTAATCCAAAGGATTAATTTCCAAAGACAGAATTCTAGGCACCAATAGAGAAGATTTGGGAACCCAGAGTCTTCTTGGAAGCCCAAGTCATTACATTGTTGATTAATTATTATTTATGAAGTCCATCGCATAAATATTCAACCAACTACAACTAGTGTTCTTAACTAATTCATAATGTTTGAATAGTAAATCCACGTGGAGATCCTTTCCTTCTAAAAATTCTCTTTTCTCCTCTCTTCTGGCATTGGAATAAGGGAATTCAGATCCAGAGAGAATATGCCATCATGCCTTCTGTTCCCTTTCAGTCTTGACATCATCTTCATTTCATTCTATGAGGGCATCTCCCTCCCCAACTCCAGCACCAGTGACTACCTTCTCGAGGAATACTGAATGGTCCTGCCCAGGACCACCACACAACACACACACATGTATCTTCCCAACCAGCTCCACTGTGCCAAACACCAACAAGACCATTTAGCCAAGCCTTTAGACCAGTGGTCCTCAACCTTCCTAATGCCTCAACCCTCTAAAACAGTTCCTCATGCTGTGGTGAGCTGCCCCCACCATCATCAAATTATCTCATTGCTACTTCATAACTATAATTTCGCTACTGTTGTGAATTGCAATGTAAATATATGGTATGAGACACCCCCCCCCCACCAAAGGGGCAACAACCAACAGATTGAGAACCACTGCTCGAGAGGAACCCTGGCCCTCAGTGTGATCCTACCCACTCTGGTGCAATCACATCACAGCTTCACTGCCCACAACTCTCTCCGGTGCTACTCTAAAATCCCCCTGGTGTGGGAGTCTCCTTGCCATCTATTCATTGTCTTGCCGTCTTCTTTAAGTTGTTCATGAAAATTTTTTTCCAAAAGGACAGGTGGCCTGGGAAGAGAAAAGGAGAGATGAGGTAAAGGGGTAGCAGAGGCAGGAGAAGAGAAAAGCAATAACAAAAAAGTCCCTGACCTCAACTTCCAAAGTAAGATCTGCCCTAAAGATAGCCTAGTGTTTATCCTAAATTTAAATGTCCTAGCTCTGCAGTCTTTCATTGTGTACACAATGAAAAAGAAGTCATCACAAAACAACTCTGCTGTCCTCACTGTGGGAACGGCAGGGAAGCTGAGTCGCTCCCAGAATAGAATGACTATGCTTAGTCAGGAACTACAGAACTTTAACGGACAGGGTGATCTCTTGATGGGAGAATAGCTACAAAGGAAGGTGGGAAGACAGTCCTCTGGTGCTGGGTAGAACATGAGCTGTCAGGGAAAGTTCCAGACTTGTCTCCTCCACAGTGAGCTCATGACCAGCGGTATGGGCTGAGACAATGCCCTACCTGGATAGACACAGACTCAAGGAACACCCTTACCCACCCCTGCCCAATCTTGTATGCATTCACTGTTACACTGTGCCTTTTCCCCATGCCTCAAGTGAAATGCCGGCAGCAGATTATAAACTCCATGATGGTTAGAAATGCTAGGTGGCTTGGTTCCACTGTATCCAAAGCATCCAGGAAAAAAGCTTATATTCAGATGTCTCTCGAGAAATGTTTGCTGAATAGATGGCTGATTGATTGGCTCATTACAAATGAGCAAGCCGCTTCCTCCCGATGTGGCTTCTAAAGAGCAACTTTCAGAACCAGAAATTTCCAGTAGGGCAACTGAAGCTGGATACATTTAGAAAAAAAAATGGCTGTTGCTACCTCCATTCACCCTTTTGTGCACCTTAGATTCCTGAAATCTAGAAACATGGACCCAAGGGATCGTGACCCACCAAGTGTCTTTCAAAAGAGATTATCTCCCTAGTTGTTTCCTTTCAGAGAATAAGCCTCGAGGGACTGATAAGCAAATGTACCATATGCTGAGAATACAAGCCTGGTGTAGTGAAAGGGGACCCAGGCCCTCTCTAAAGGAGCCTGTTGGATTGCTGCCTCTGAAAAGCCTGAGTGTGCTTTTCAATAGCACAGGCCCCAACCACCCCCAAGGACCTCTTTCTTTTATTGCTACTGCAATAAAGCAGCCACATGGCAGTTGTAGATAAGGTGGCCCAAGTGTATTGTGCATGCAAAGTAGGCTATGTGACACAGCTCGGAGAACTGCAAAGCCTCTCCCGTATTGGCTTCCTCCTGGTGGAAGGGTGTGTGTTTCCCAAAACTTCTCATTTTCTATTTCCTTTTCTTTACACCAGACGTCTCCTGCAGGACCAAACTCACAGAAGCATCCAACATGGCTGCCGTGACTAGGATGGAGGCCTCTCCGGAGACAGAATAAACACATTGATGGGAGTCACAGCTCCGTGTTCTTGTGTCTGCAAAGAGCTAATCAAAGGCCCGCCCCTTTCTACGATACCTCCTCGGCACAGAGCATGGCCATTTGTTTGTGGACAGAACGTTGTTCTCCAATGCCCTACCTATAAATATGTAAAGGCAAGAGACAAGACCATTACTTTAGGGCACTGCTGTGCACTGCTGTTGGACATCATTATGAAGGAAAGACTATAAGCCCCAAGCAGATAAAATGCACAAAAGCCAGAGAGTCTACCAACAAGACACAAGCATTTAGTGTTATCCTGAATTAGCCTCGTTTATTTATCGTCGTTCATTTGAAACCATGAAGCCCTTATGCCTTGTAAATCAATACGCTAAATGCTGTGGAAATACAAATTAAAAATGAGTACTTGTCAAATACGGACTACACTCAGCAGGTACCAGCGCCTCACTTTTATCCTTTTAAACCATGAGAGGTGAAAATTAAATCCTACTGAATTACATCAATTTTCCACCTGAAAATAAAAGCACGGTCCCCGATTCCCTGAAGGACAAATGAATTACACACATTCGAAATCAAGGCCAGCAATTAACATCTTAATCATGGGTCCTTGATAGCCTACCCACGATTCTAAAAGTCTGGAAAACTGTAAATATTTATATACATAGATGCAGTAGTTAGATTAAAGATGTATGATAAACGGATGAGTGTGTCACTGGATGGATGCATGGATGCATGGATGGTAGCACAGTAAAGTGGCTGAGTTCAAGTTCAGATTGAAAGCTAGATTTCTAGGTCTCCTCTTATTACCTCACTAGCCACATGACCTTGGGCACGTTACTTTGTGCTTTCCTTTTCTCAGCAAAGCTTTCATGGGAGAATTATTCCTAAAATTAAGTGAACTGTCCAGTGCCAACATATTTAGCATAAGGTTTGGTACACAGGAAACACATTATCAAGTACCTATGGTTGTGACGAGTGGGGATAATTACTACATTTTCCTGTAGTTGATTGGATTGAGCTTTTAGCAAGTCGTTTACAAAAATTAAGCCATTAAGCCTCTCTCTGGCCCTGGGAATATGGATCAGTCAATAATTTACTTTTCCGGCACATGTAAGGACCTGAGTTCATATCTCCCAAAAACATATAAGAAAGTAGAACACAGTAGTACACAGTTGTAGTCCTAGCACCAGAAGGTCAAGAGCAGGAGGATCACTCTGAACCTTCCTGGCCAGCTGAATTGCTGTTCCAAGTTCAGCCAAAGATTCTGTTTCAATAAAATAAGGAAGAAAGCAAGAGAGGAAGACATCCAACATCAACCTCTGCTCTCCATGGGTACCCACATGCACACATACACTTGCATACACACACATGCATGTACTACAAACACATACAAACAGAGAGAATCAAGTCGGTCTCTTGGAAACTTAAGCATTCTTCTGTATTGGCATCCCAACTAGTAAGAACTAAAGATCAATGGGAGTTTAGAGAAACACAATTGAAAAGACCTTCAAATTCCTTTTCAGAGGATGTTGCAAAGGATGCTGATAAATTATTAATAAGGACCTACTACATAGGAAAAAGCAAATAGGAAGGTAATTTTTGTTTGACCCTCATAAAACGAGCAAGCATGGACTTTGTGAGATATTAAAATACAATGCCTCCACTCATTAAGTGGGTAGGATAATGGAATAACTTAGAAACATACATCCAGAAATAAAATTAAGGCTGTTTGTGACTATATATATATATATATATATATATATATACACATATATATATATATATATATATATATATATATTGAATTAGTTCTATCAAAGTACCAGCATACTAGATGACCTGAAAAGATTCTGCTTCCAAAAAGGTAACAAAAGAAGTCTAGGTATGCCTGACCTTACAGCATCCTGAACATAAAAGACAGAAAGAGAGAGAGACAGATAGAGAGAAAAAGAAACACAGAAAGAGACACAGAGAATGTCAAGCTCAGCTCAAGGCTCCAGGCTGCCAAAAGACACTTGCACATCAGCCTAGCCTATTTCAGAAACCACCATGGCGATTCCTCGGTGTCAACTGCTGAGCTGGGAGCTGAGAGTGGGTAAAAACTGTCTTCTCTAGAATAAAGAGTGCAAAGTGAAATATAAAAAAATCCCATGCTAACAATGGCTATTACTGGCCAGCGGCCTCAGTCTCCAGCCCTGCTGACAGGCCGAGACCGAATTCTTTTCTTTTTTGCCACACACACTCATCACTTCCAAATTCCCATGGCTGGCTGGGGTGCACCCGTGCACACCACACTCCGCCAGGATGACATCCAATATCAACCTCTAGTCTCCATTTGTATCCACATGCACACACACGCACAACCCACGTGCACAGAAACAAGTGCATCCACACACACACACGAACATACTACATACACGCATCTCTTCTAAGGACGAGTATTTTCCAGGGCTTCATCCTCTGCCATGTTGGTGGCTTTCTCATATGGGTTTATCAGCACTGATGCTGTGCCCTCTGAAACCAGCTCTTCCAAGGTACAAGACAGCAAGATAAAAATGTGTTTTTATGGGTTGGGGATTTAGCTCAGTGGTAGAGCGCTTGCCTAGCAAGCGCAAGGCCCTGGGTTCGGTCCCCAGCTCCGAAAAAAAAAAAAAAAAAAGGAGATGAGAAATTGGAAATAATTCTTTGTCGAATTTGGCGTTGGGGTCCGATTTCAAAGGCTTAGCTTTGCTGGACCAACTCCATAAGTTTTTAGCTATTTCTCCTGGGCTCACTTTCCTTCAAAACACTTAAAGTCAGGGAGGACACGTCATCAGAATTGCTGAATGAAAGATGGGGTACACGCTCTTAGGAGCGCTGATGCATTGTCTACCTCTAAGGAACTCCACTGACGCACACAAGAGGGAACGGTGACTCTGGGTCCGGTCTCCGATCTTCTTTCCACTGTCCAATGTTGAGTGTGTAGGATGGCAATCGGCTTTCTTCTTTTCCATGACAAGCTACCACAACCGTAAAGGAAAGTTTGAATGGAGAAGGACAATGCCATGGCGAGCCAATGTTGGCTGGCAAGAACTGCACGGGGCCATGTTTCCGGGAATTGCTTTGTTGGAACAAAGTGAAAGTCATGTTGGAGCTGATAGAATCTTCCAGTTGGCTCTAACCATGTTATCTTCTACGGTAAGCCTTCCAACCTGCATCCCTGACCTAGGAAGGACAAACACTGGAGAAAAATGACGAGGAACATCAAAGTAATTAGGTGTTTGAGTATCCACAAGTCTCAGCATATGGGGTTGGAATAATTAATTTTTCATTCAAAACTGTGAACTGAATGTCTACTCTGGTCAAGGGAAGGAACACAGACCCCCATGGACTGTGGGGGTACACACATCGGTGGAGCCCACAGTGCAGCAGAGGAACCGGTCCAGACTCGTATGGGAACAAGAAGCTGAATCTTGGCAGTGACTTCGGGGAGTTGGGCCAGAGCGAAGCACAGACTGAATTGTGACATTTGGATCCCAGGCTGAGCTGCTGCTGGTGGGAACCAAGACAACATCCTGGCAGGATCAAACCTTGAGCTGCAACTAAATATGAAAATGTTTATTTAGTTGCATCCCAAGGTCCCAAGTCAGGGGCGGCGGCAGCAAGCAGTTACAACTCGAAGGAGTCTCAGCTCACCTCTGTGCTGTTTTCATTGGCAGCTGCTTCAGTCGTTGCCACACAGCTGGGTAAGTGAATTGCAGATGGACTATTGGCAGCCGAAATCTTTATAGACACAAATGAGACCGTGATTTTCCTTGACACCCATAGAAATGCCTCGCGCATTTCTCTAAATCTCTCATGTTTGCTTTAAAACAACCAGCGAAGCACAGACACTGCAGGGAAACAAATCATAGAAATAAATCCCAGCCGCCTGCACATTCCAAGCCCACAGCAGACGTAGGGAAGAATCGCTTTTTTACGGAAGGCCGTCTTGGGATGCTCGGCAGCTGAGGTCCTATGTCTGTCTGGAGGAACATAAATGCCATTCCTTTCTTCTGTCACCTCTGTTTCTGCTCTTTGATCCAGCAAGCCAATGACAGCAGAGAAACTAGGGACAGATTAGAAGCAGGGTGACAGCTGATAAAGGCCATCCCCAAACAGAAATCCATCACAGCCCATGTGGCTGTTACGAAACCTTTATGTGAGAAGTCTGAGGGTAGTGTGTAAAAGGATAAACCAAAGAGAGAGCTTTTCTTCATAACATTTACCCCATTTCCTCACCTGAAGAGTCTAGGAAGGTGGGGAGAATGGGTACGTTCTGAAGCAAAAGGCACAGTAAGGCCTAAAGTTCTAGTTACTAGAGAGCATCTACCCGGCTATCTTACATGGATACACCAGTGTCCCTAGAGACCCAGAGCAGAAGAGACCATCTAAAAGGGAGCTAGCAGGATGTATGTACAAGGAGTAGGATCTGATTTCATTTGAACTCCTTTTGCCTCTTGAAAACCCTGCTCATCCCATATAAACTGAAATGACTGCAGTTCTCTGCTCTTAGGGCCTTTGCCTAAAGGTACAGAAGATAGCAACACATGTCTGACGTGGCTCCATTCAGAGCGTTCTCTTACAGGCCCAGAGTCCTACAGGCGAACTCATATACTCAAGCAGAAACGTCCCTTCCTCAGAGGACTCTTCTGTGTTGGACTTAACATTGCAAGTTCTGTGTCTTCCCTGGTGACTATGACTCAAACAAGGAGCTATGACCAGGTCATTAACCCACCGTGACAAGAGAGAAGAGTCAACGACGAAATCAACATCTCTGTTGAGCCTACAAATATCCACCAAATGAAGGAGTCCCTGCTTACCTATGTCCTTTCATTTCCATCTCTCCGCATCCCTACAGAGTAACTAAAAAATCTGTTTACAAATGAGGAAACCAAAGCTTCAGGATGTAAATTGCCTGGTGTTCATGAGTTCCAAAGTAAGACTCAAGCCACAGATGGTGAGACCTGCAAAATCAGTTTCTTTTATAAAATGGTGGTCGTGGCCCCACCTAAGAAGTGAGCCTCGTGCTATTACAAGCAGCTTCTGTTTAGATAGATGTGGCCTTATTGCCAAAGACACCCACAAAGGTGAGCAGAAAACGTAGATACCCCAGATTTTAACCTGTTTGCCGATAAATCTTTCTTTAATCTCGGCCTTCGCTAGAGCAAGCAAGCAGCCATCTGGGCTCCTTAGGAGTCAGATACTGCAAACAAAAATCCTCCTTCGCCAGTAAATATCTGCCAAGCTGCTAATATTGACATAATCTATGTTTGGTGACAGCACTGCAAATGCAAATAAGTTTCTGTTTTAAATAATCTTAAAGCCCCATGCAGGAAATCAATCCTCAGACAACTAGAACAAAGTTGGTTCGTGTCATGGCCTGACATTTCAGGGAACCCAGGGGATGCCTCTCTCCTGGAAGCTTGGAAAGGGAGAAGAAAGTTATTGTCATTCCAGGAAGAAGGAACACCAGAAGCAGATCAAGACTATATAACACACCTTGGAATTTGCAAGTACTTTCCTGCAGGTACCAAGCACAGGCAGGGAAGGGCTTTAGCCTGGAGGAGGCAGCAAGCCAGGTATAAAGGACTACACAGAGGTTATCTGGAGGTGGAAGTGCTAGCTGGCACCCAGACCGGATCACTTCATTTCATAACTTCTCTCTCCTCTGGAAGAGCTTTCTAGATCCAAAAGCTGTCATGTCCTACTCGGGTCTCAGAATTAATTCAGGATTCCCTGCTTTGAGCTCTTCCTTGGTGCTCTTAGAACAGTGGGGCCACCTCTTTTGTAGGACCTAATTCTCCTATAACTATTTGTCTTTTTTTCTCCAGTTCCCTGAAAACAAAAGAACCCTAAGATTTTTTTAATCCAAAAGCGCTCTCTCTCTCTCTCTCTCTCTCTCTCTCTCTCTCTCTCTCCCTCTCCCTCTCCCTCTCCCTCTCCCTCTCCCTCTCCCTCTCCCTCTCCCTCTCCCTCTCCCTCTCCCTCTCCCTCTCCCTCTCCCTCTCTTTTTTAACCTTTATATCTCCCAAATGCTATCTGGCCTGCAATAGGAGGATAGTCTGGGTTTATGGAGTTAACATCCTACCAGCCCACAACCTCACTAGCTTGCCACATGTCTCTCTGAGGAAGTGACTAATGTCAAACCACCTTTACAGCAGATAAGGATTCTCACAGAGAAAGAGGTGAGTCTCAGCAGGGCAGCCCAGGAAAGCACCAGCCTGCTGCAAACTCACCCTCAGTGAAGCCATGCTTTGGAGATGTCCAGTCCTCTGCATGTTCCTCTTCAGTATGGGTAAGACCAGGCTCCTGGGCCTTTTACTCATTGGGAAGTGCATCTCTAGAACAATTCTCTGGGGACTTAATATGGTGAGCTGATGCTCAACATGTCCCTGAACTCCATCCCCTTGGGGTGGAGGAATTTGTTTGCAACCTCTCTGACTTTAGCTTCTTCCCTTCAGGGACCTCTTTGGATGTAATTTTGGAACCAGTTGCCAAAACTTTTACTGTCGTAGCTGGGAATCCTGCCACCTTCTACTGCACTGTAACAGGCGGGGACTTGAAGAATTATCAAATGAGCTGGTACAAGAAGAGTGAAAATAATGCTTTGTTTTTAGTATACAAGCTAAATAACAATTCTACTGATGATCCAATGGGCAACTTCAAAGGGAAAATTAACATTTCAAAAAGTCAGTTTATACTTGACATTCAAAAGGCAACAATGAAAGATGCTGGGGTCTACTACTGTGGGTCAGATATCCACGGTGCTACAGTACTGCTTCTGATCCCTTCAAGAAAGGCTAGGGTCAAAGGAAGGTGGCAGACCCAATGAGAGACCATCTCAGGCTGAGCTTCACAGAACATCTGAGATGAGACCTCCTGATTACCTTAACAGTCACCTCCGATAAGAAAGGCTAGAACTGAGTTGGGGCAAGACCCACCCTTTGAAGTTTCTATATCAGTTGAGGAGAGAAGACAAGGTTGTGTGGAGAGACCAACAACACCTCAACCTTCTCAACCCATGGGGCCCTCATATTAAAACAATGAGCAGATGAGCAGAACGTCTTCCATCGTGAGGGTTGTAACTCACTGCAATCTTTATGGTGGAAGCTTCTTGTGCAGAAGCTAGACAAAATGAAGATGGTTTTCTATTAGCATTTTAATCAAAGTTTCCAAGCTATTAGCAATGGTTTTAACTCTTACTCTGAAGACTGGGGAGAGACGTTGTCTGAAATGTTTTCATGACTGAGTCAGGTTAAAGGCTTCATATCTTAGCTAGAAAGGAGTCCTGAGGCCCCACGGGCATAGGCAGAAAAGGGTAATACACAGGTTTCCTTCACACTGGTTACGAGAAGGATCTTGTAAACAAGTAATAGACCTGGTAATATGGGCTGGGTTGACCATGAATCAAGTGAATAAGATACTTGGATTAGCACCTAAGAAGGACTGAGTCCACAGAGCGTAAGGTCTGAAAGAACCCAGGAAACAGACTGGAGGGAAGATGCACCTTTAAAGATGCCACTATTCGGGAATGTATTCTAGCAGCCAGCGTTTCTTCTGCTCAGATAGCTCTTTGGATTCTTCTCCTCACACAAAGCTGACTTTAGCATATGTAGCAGAAATGTAGTAGAAACTAAAAGTCAGATCCTGAGGTGGCTTCCAGTCAACTCTCCTTCTACTGTCACCTTTACCACACACTATTTAAAGCCACTGATGTCATTCCTGGTATTAAGATAAGTCATGAGAATAAAAAAAGGGGGCAGGGATTTTTATCAATGCGCTTACAGTTTTTCTTTAGAAAGCCTATTTTCAGCAATTATAATTAAAGATTACGAAGTGGGAAGGGGGAAATAATTAAAGATTGCCAGAGTACAAAAATGCAAGGAATAAATATGAATAAATAATGATATGTGTGATAATGTCACTTCAAAGTCCATTATTTAGTACACCAATTTAAAATTGGAAATACAAAAATTCTTAAATATAGAGCACACGCTATACAGCAATGATTATTATTGACTTTATTATATGCAGGGCCCTAAGATTACATGAAATGCCCAATGTCTGTGAAAATTTTTTCATAGAATTTTCTAGGCTTGAAAAGAGTCAAAATTTGATTAAATGAAAAAGGGTTTTTCCCAGTAGGCATACAATTATCAATTATTATAAATTACCTCAAAATTGAAAGGCTTGACAACAACAAAAAGTTGTTTTGCTGTACCACACTCTGGGTGGGTTGGAAATAAGGGTGGCTTAGCTGGTTCCAGAATTCTCATCAGGGTGAAGCTGGGGTATTAGCCAAGACAGTAGGCATCCCAGGGCTTGATCAGGAAAAGATCTACTTTAAGCTCACCCACATGGGTACTGATATCCTATCTTAGTTACTTTTCTATTGCTGTGATAAGACACCAAGACCAAGACAACTTATAAAAAGAAGCATTTAATTTGGCTCATGATTTCAGAGGATTAGACTCCATAATGGTGGATCAAAAGAAAATCTGAGAGCTCACATCTTGATCCACAACCACAGGTAAGGTGGGGGGGGGGGAGAAAGGAGGGAAGGGAGAAAGAGAGAGAGTGTGCATGTGTACATGCACTAGGAATCGCACAAGTCTTTTGAAAGCTTGAATTCTCTGGTAACATACTGAGGTCATATGTTACCTCATATGGGGACCAAATATTCAAATCTAAGAGCCCACAGGGGCCATTCACATCCAAAACATCACACAACAATCTTCAGCAAGTGTATCTCCATAGAGCTCTTCTCAACATGGCTAGGACTCTGAGGAAGAGTTGTATGAGGCAGAAGCCACAGCCCTTTTGCAAGCTATCTTGGAAGTGGCATCTCACCATCATGTTAGTGGCAAGGAGTCAGTGAGTGAGGTACTGATGAGGAAGGATTACATGTGAGCATGAGTACCAGCAGCCCACCTTAGGAGCTGCCTACTGCACCGGATTGGCATAGAAAGTATGGAAAGAGAAGTAAGTCTAAAAGTTGGTTATAACCAACTTGTTTAAAGATCTCTTTGACTATGAAGCTAAAGGGATTTTATTTTTCTCTTACAGGACAACAGATTATTGCACATATAAAATACCTGAAGATACTGTTTCAAATATATGTTCTTCAGCTTAATGTAAAGATTCTATCTGCCTATGGGCAGGCACAGAATTAATTAGTTGGTTAATTAATAAATTATGTTTTGGAGACAAGTTACCTATATGTAGCCTTGTCTGGCCTTGAACTCATAGGGATGCTCCTTTCTTAGCTTCTCAAGTGCTGGAATTAGATATATAGATATAGATATAGATATAGATATAGATATAGATATAGATATAGATATAGATATAGATATAGATATAGATATAGATATAGATAGATACATAGATACATAGATACATAGATACATAGATACATAGATACATAGATACATAGATACATAGATACATAGATACATAGATACATAGATATAGATAGATTGATATGTAGTTATATAAATATATATATATTACTATGCTTGATGACTGAAGACTTGTTTTAAGACCTTATTTTGTGAGTAGACAAGGAGGAGCTGGGGGTTTGTTTGTTTGGGAAAGTGCCTGGAATTGAACCCAGGGTTTTGCTTCTTGTCTCTTGCCCTGACATCAGAGAATCCACTATTAGATGTCCCTTTATCTCTACGGCAATGGTTCTCACTCATTTCCATCTTAACATATGAATTTTCTGGGGACTTCTTTGAAAACATCAGTGTCTGAGATACATTTCCAGAGATTTAGATTTAACTCACATTGGATTTCTGGCTTCCCAAATAAGTCAATAACCCCTTGGTCCCTGACCTCTTCCTACCCTATAGAGTTGAAGACCACTGGTCTAAGCAAACCATTCGAGGTGTAGTCCAGACGGATAACATAAGTATCATTAGTTGTTTCTCCAAATGAGTCCTACATCTCACCCTATGTCTACTAAATCAGAATCAGAATCTGTATTTGAACAATGTCCTTGGGCAAGTTATATTTGCACTAAGGTTTAAGAAGCACTGGCCTAGGAGATTCGTTGTCCTAGTCTACTTTGTATGACTGTAACAAAATACCACAGACTGGACAATTTATGTAGAAAATAAATTTATTTACCATAGTTGTAGAGGCTGAGAAGCTCAAAAGCAAGGGGCTCACATCTAACAAGGGTCTTCATGCTGTTCCAGCCCATGGCAGCAGGCAGAAGGGTCAGGAGCAAGAGGGAAGCATGCTACACTAACTGTTTTGTCAGAAACCCACTCCTGTGAAAGCAAATAGCATTCATTATTTCCCGAAGGCAATACCCAAGTGCCTCTTAAAGGGCCCACCTCTTATTGTTGTTGCATTGAGGATCATGTTACTAAAGCAGCATGAACTTGGGGAAATAAATACATGTCAGTCATTCTTTTAGGGTTTCTATTACTGTGAAGAGACACCATGACCACAGCAAACTCTTACAAGGGAACACATTTAATTGGGGCTGGCTTTACCATTCAGAGGTTGAGTCCACTGTCACTGTCATCATGGTGGGAAGGAAGCATGATGGGATGCAGACAGACATGATGCTGGAGAGGAAGCTGAAACTTCTACGTCCAGATCATCAGAGAGCATGATAAGCATGAGACACACTATATCTGACTTGAGCTTCTGAGACTGCAAATCCCAACTCTAGTGACAGACTTCCTCCAACAAGGTCACACCTCCCAATGGTGCCAGTCCTTATAAACCGATGGTTCTATTTTCATTCAAACAACCATTATTACTGAAACATTCCACTGAGGTAGAAAAATATAAATAGGTTTTTTTTCCCATTGCCACGGAAGAGTCTTATTTGTAAAAATTTCCTGAAGTGATTCTGACGAACAGACAGGTGTGAGCCTTACTTGTAAACAGTTGCCCGTCCCCAAATCAGAAAACAGATGATTTACTATTAGATTTATTATTTTTTATTATTATTTAGATGATTTATTATTAGATAATAACTAATCTTACTGAGGTAATATACATGCTCACTGGAAGAGTATATGATGTAAGTTTTGTGTATGCCCGTTTCTCACTCATTCACAAACAAAAGGAGACATGAATAAATATTTATTGAGTCCATGCTTTGTACCACACCTTCACAAATTACCCAATGAAATCCAGGCTCAAGATCAAGACAGAAAAACAAACAAACAAAACATGAACCTTTAGTGCACTCTTACGTCTCATTTGAAACAAGAAGTAGTAGGAAATAAGAGAACAGAGTTCATTTATTCCCCTTACAGGATGGATGCAGATGTGCTTAGGTGGGAAGTATCATGATATAAGATGGGCATGGAGTAGGCAAGCAAGGCATAGCCTGGAGCCAAGGCAGAGACATCCTAGGAAACAAGCAACCACTATGTCCCCAGAGACTGAGAGAATCCATACACAAGAGAAAGAGAGAATGGGGGCAAGGGAAAGAAAGGAAGGATGAGGGGGGATTTAAAAGACAGAAAAGAATTCAAGGTGAAGACCTGGAGGAGTTCTAAGCTTACTAGGGGTAACTGGGAAGCCTTTTGAAAGACACCCAAAGCCTCATACTTGGGTGGGCAGGCCTGCTGAAGGTCTCACCTAATGTGCACATGAGCCAAATTCTGCAAAAATTCTGAAGCCAAGTGAACGACATGGAAATTGGCTATGATTTCCATATTTTCCATGCATTTCCCAACCCTTCCAATAAAGGCGACTGACATCAAACTAGTCTATATAATTGTTGCGTCCGTCCATTCTGCTGTCGGTGATTTTTATCCATGATGACGAGGGTTTGGTTGAACAGTGTTCAGAACGGTGAAAGGAAATCTCACTTTCTATAAAAAAAAAAAAAAAGAAGAAGAAAAGAAAAGTCTGCATCAATTCCTAGTCACAGAGAGATCAATCAGTTCCTAGGAACTGGAATAGATAAGCCGCTTCCTCCAGACTCCCAAGCAGGGTCCTCTGCAGCTATGCTGTGTCCTTGGGAATAAGACTCAAGGGCAGACAGAAAGTGTCCTAAACCCAGACACCGTCCATTAACTGACTACAGAGCCAGGCGGGTCACCCAACACACCAGAGCCACCGTTATGAGTGAAGAGCAACAGCAAAAAGGGAAACAGGAACCATGTGTTGGTGTCTTCCTCTTCCTCAGAGGGGACTGAGGCTCCCAGCAGCCAGGAAAGAAGGAAAAAATGCTCCTACCGTACAACACGCGCCTTTTCCAAGGGCGTTGCCACCCTGAAGCAAGCACTGGTCGTGGCCTTTTTAAATGCCAAGGAGGTAGACATCTACAGCACAAATAACGAAATCAACTTGAACGAATTCAAGCTGTGACCTTCATTTGGAACAATTAAGTTTTTAAATGGGAAATTAAAATCATTGAATTTGAAAGCCTGAAGGAATCTAAAAGGTCACACAGGACATCTTCCATTCATATGCATGGTCATCAAATATTGATTGAGTAAAGATAACCCAGCGTCCATTCAAATATTTTCAATAACAATTTTATTCTAAAAATAAAAATAAAATTGCTCCGGGAAGTCAGAAAAAGGGAGGGATTTTTTTAATCTAGTTTTTAGTTACTTTGTTTATTTTCTTGAGATAATGTAATTACATCATTTCCCCCTTCCCTTTCCTCCCTCCAAACCCTCCCTCCCGTACGCTTCTTGTTCTCCTTCAAATTTTTGGCCTCTTTTTTCACTCATTGTTGTTACTTCTGTCTATGTATGCACATAGACATATATCCCTAAATACAACCTACTCGGCCTGCATAAAGTTATTCGTGTCTATGTTTTCAGGGTTGACAGTCTGGTATTGGATAACCAGTTGGTGTACTCCTCCCTGGAGAAGACTATTTCTCAGCTTCTCGGAATGCCTGGGTTACCTGTAGTTCTTTGTGTAGGGTCGAGGCCCTGTGGACTTCTTCCCATTCCCTTTGGCACATCTGTGAGCATCATCCTTGCTCAGTTCATGTTTAGACAGCCTATGGCTTTTTGACTAAACGATCCAGCCTCTAACACCAGAGTGACCTCTTCAATACAACTAAGATCATGTCCTGCCTGTCCTTAGAAACCCTCCCACAAGATCTGATGACTCGCAGGAAGAGCTGAAGCTCTTAAAGCCCTTAAGACCATCTGCAGTCTGACCCTTTCACTTCACTGTGCAGCTAGACTCACTCCATTCTTTCTCGTTGTCTGGGCTTCCATCAACTGCATCTTCTTGCCACTGTTAGCACATCCAGGCTGGTAAGGTCCCACCCCAGGGCTTTCCCACATACTGTTTCCTGTGAGGTTTTTCTCCCTCCTTGTTGTCTGACTCTGACTTCTCAGAGGCATCTTGAGAAGGTACTTCGTTAATTACATTCTGCCTATTTTCTCTAGTTTGTAAGCTCTGAGAGAATAATTTGATTTCCCTTTTTATTGGACCTGAAAATTACATAAATGTATCTGAGTGAAAAATGAGCATCTTTTGGAATTTGGCCCTCTTTTGCAGTCTCGAGGATGCAGTAAGGCCCTGCTTTGCTCGACTTTTATTCACTGAGTGATCTCAGAGATCCTGAGAGGGGATCAAAAGGACAAGAGCAGGGCCAATGGTCCTCCACAGGTCTAAGGTGTCCTTACAGGGATGCTGACGGGTGAGTAAATCCTTCCCAGAAAGTCTAGACGCTTTGATGAAATCATAGGAGCCTAATATGATTGGCTTTTCTTTTCAGTGACCCTCCCCCAACTGAAATAAACATGAACCTTTTGGTTATTTTTTTTTCCACTTGACTATTTTCAGAACCTCTATTAGTAAAATGGACAAGGCTGTAATTATAGAGAGGCATCGCCTCATCCCTCAAATATTTACTGAGCAAGCACAGTGCTCCTGATGCCATATCACACACTGAGCTGCAAAACAGCCAGAGCTGGGTCCCTGTCCTCGGGGTGAGAAGTGAAAATACAGCCTTAGTAACAGAGCAAGGAGCAACGGCTGGGAGAGCCTGGGTGGGGGAGCACCTGCCTAGACCCTCAGGCGAGAAGACGCATCTGACCCGCTGACCGACTGAAGCGTGGAAGTCGAGGGAGGGCGGACCCTGCCCAGGGAGGAGACAGGGTCAGATTGCACAGGGTCTTGGAGGCTTCTAGGGTTTTAGCTCTTCCCAGGGGTAATGAACGGTTACATAGAACGAGCTGATTTCACTCGGAGCCAGCCTCTCCGAGGTTACACATGTTTATAATGGGGGGGGGGGGTGCTACTTTCCTCCAGAAAGGTGTTCTTAACGGTTCCTTAAGACGGTTCAGGAAGGAAGATGACCATCCACAATAGTGACGCGTGTCACAGAAGCGTTCTTTGCTGTTAAGTAACTAAATATAACTAGTTTCTTTTTGTGGGAGCGGGGCAGCTCGTTGAGATTTCGTGGGGACTCTGGAACCGCAGGATGCAGCTAGTCCCCTGTCTAGAAAAGCTTAGAGGGTTTTCGTTTTGTTATTTTGCTTTATTTTCTTTTGTTTTTGAGATAGGGTCTCACGGGCGCAGTCCCAGCTGGTTGGAAACCACTACTGCTGGTACCTATTTAAGCCAGGGTTGGCATCACAGAACTTTTTTAATTTTCTCTAGTGACCCAACAACTAATGTCTCATGAGACTTCAGTAGCGAGTGCTAAATTCTCAAAGCATTGTGGGAAAATCAACCGACAAATTACTAGTGTTTATTCATGTCTGTGCATCTAGACTGAAGAACATTTAATGATGTTGAAAAGAGTTACACATGAGGGCAACAGCTCTATACAGGCCTCTAAATGAAGTATTCATTCTTTTTGAGATTCTACTCCATACAGGAACCGGCAAATGCTATTGGATATGTTATAAATACTCGAAACGGGTTTTTCTTTCTCTGTTTTTTTTTCTAACAGTTGTATTTTGCATTCTGTCTTGTGCAAATGTCTTGTGACACTAGGTATATAAGGAGAGCCAAACAGACACAACTCCGCCCTCATAGCTTTGTTTAAAATAAACCAGTCCCCAGACAAATACATGGGTAGTTATCATATCACACCACTTCACAGCTGTCGCCCCTGTTCCTCCTTCCCGGCTTCCCATGTGTAGCTTCTGAGACATCAGTCACCCTTGGCAGATCTCCCCGCCATAGGCCCCTCCTTGTCAATTCCCTTCAATGGCTTTTACTCCAGTATGGTTCTTCTAGAGTGCCTAGGGCTCCTACTGGACTCCTCTGATTCTTCCTGAGTGAGCTCATTCACTCTTGCAGCATTAAATTTCACAGATGTGTTCATGGCTCATGAACTTATATTTCCAATGTAAAACTCTCTTCCAACAACAGCACCACACAGGTACCTGCCTGCCTCGGATTACTTCAGGTGCTTTCTCTCATGCCATGACTGTTTAACTATTACCTTCACCTTCCCTCCCCCTCCCCAATTTATAAGCCCCGCTGGGCAGGCTGCCACGGTCTATCTTCGGTTTTCACTGTGCGTTACTGGTAAGCCCATAATATATGAGGATTGCGTTCACCGTCTAAACTGGATTTCTGCTTTAGGGAGCGCTTGCACCGGCACCGTGCATGAGGATGATTTAGTTAAAGAAACAACCCCCCATCCCTGTGTTTTTCTAAATGAACAATCTCAGATGAGAGAACACATTGGCACGGTGTGAGTGGTTGAGTTTAAAATGCTAAGCTAAGCTCGGACCATCCCTTGTAGGTACGGAAAGTGCCGAAAGTGCCGAAAGTGCTGCGAAGCTTTTATAAGCCACCTACGTTCCTGCGCCCCAGCTGGCGAGCTGACGAGCTGAGGTGTCACAGCAAACATGACTCATTTCTTACAGCAGTCAACTCAGATCTACCCTCTACTCCAAAGTGAAAAGGCAAAAGGAAACAACAGTAGGCTTTCCTGTTTCTGAAGAGCAGCGATTCAGTTCAACCACACCATGCTGCTCAGACCCGGGGCCACTGAAACAGCCAAAGAGAAAAACTCCGCGGGCCAGGAGCAGTGTCTCCCAAAGCTGTAATAACAACACATGGCGACCTCACTTCCTCGAGTTCTGATCCCATGTCCTCTTGTACTAACTAATCAGTTACTTCTCCTACACCCCAAGAGCCCAAGTGGTACTGCACTGTCTAGAGACAAACTGAGAAGGCCTTTGCACTTGATCTTTCTGTATGAATCAAGGCCCCTGATTTCTCACTGGGAAAGCCCTGGTTCCTGTGTCCCTTCAAACAGCTACCACATACTATGTGCAAAGGCTAATTCTTTTCCCTTTGCTTACCATAAAGAAAGTTTGTCACACGTCCCCATGTATTTGAACCTCAGGACTTAATCTCTATCAGTGTACAGGACATTTGCATCTCTATTGCAAAAATATATATTTCTCAGCTGAAATGACATTTTGAATTTTACTTTCTGTATCTGCCCGTAGATAAGTTTATGCTATAATATTTATTTATTTATTCTTATATAGTTTATATAATTATATAAGTATAATTTATTTATACTTATATAAATAAATATTTATAGGGAGTCCTCTGGGCTAACAGTGGTGTTATGGTGGGCCTTTCATATGCTGCCCAAAAGATGTCTACAGCTATAGTATAGGTCAACTCAGACATAGCACATTCATGAATCAAGGCAACAGTTAACACTGGTAAACTAAAACCCTGATTCCAAGTTCACCCTCTGGGTCGCTAATCTGGAAATCGAGCTGGCAAGTTTTAAGTATTCTGAAAGAAACTGTTCTCATTTGAGTCTTACGAAAGTCCTGTGTCTCAGGGCTCTTCTGGTCTGTCTCCTTGGCATGTGTCATCCCCTGTACAGACCCCGTTCCCACTGAGACCTTGCTACTGCCGATGAGTAGACTGTGTGCTTTGTCATGGACTGTGACTCCCCTCACGATGTTGCCAGATGCCAGGGTTGTTCCTCATGTAAAGGTAGCCATGAGGTATTTCCTGTGCCTTCTGGTAACTTCCCAAGTACAGCCACTACTCAGTCAAGCACATGCACCGACTCTCAGACTCCCTTGCAATCAAAGCCCCACCGAAAGGACAGTTTGTATTCCCATTCAATAATCTTTTCATTCACTCTTACTGAGCATTCATTACACAGCTCAGTGTTAAGAGCCCTTTAACTTGTCATATACATGATGTATGTAGCAGCACATGCATTCAAAACTAGGCGCTGGCACAGCGGTACAGTGGTAATTATAAAACAACCACTCTTAGAGATGACATCTGTGATGGTGTCGAATGTTACCAAAAATGTACAATTCTGTCATTGTCTCTGCACTTGTCTCTACCTACGGCCAACCTTCCCTGCCAATGCCACAGACTCTGCCAGAGCGCCTGGGGCACACAGGTCATGGCAATGGGACAGCAGCAGATGCAGAGAGAGTGAGGCTCTCGGGACA
The DNA here is from genome assembly GCF_021556685.1 of Rattus norvegicus. Classification (NCBI taxonomy): domain Eukaryota; kingdom Metazoa; phylum Chordata; class Mammalia; order Rodentia; family Muridae; genus Rattus; species Rattus norvegicus. The sequence goes on from NC_141548.1 coordinate 31,114,467, forward strand.
TGACAAGGACACTGTGGGTTGTGATGATCTAAGCTGCTGCAGTACAAGTTGCCACTTGAATACCAAACGTCCCACTTACTTGGTTTTGAGACCCTTCATCCAGCCCCAAGGCTACGCACAAAGGTGCCATTTGATTGTACTGCACATCTGCCTCCATGAAAGTCCCCACGGGGCTTTCATGGTTTTCTCCCGTTGTTTCCTCAGTTAACTCTAGCTCTATTTTGCCATTCTCTCCGTCTCATTTCTTTTTCCTTCCTATCTGTAATAAAACTAATTGAAAAATACTAGGTATATTTAGCTCCGACAGAGCCTAAGAGCTGGACGTGCTGTGAGACCATGAGTGACACAAATGTTTGTCGGTGGCTTTGGGAACCACTGGCATGAAGGGTCAGAACACCTGTTCCCAGGAAATAGGGACAAGTCCTTCCCACATCTGTCTTCCCAGTCTGACATCTTAAGCCATACCCAGAAGGCAGTCAACGCCCCATCCCACCCCACCCCATTTCTCTCCCATCTGTGACAAGTGGTAGAAAGTCTTGCTCCCAAAGAGGCTCCCACAGGCTCCCATAGCTTTCTCTTTTTCCTTTGAAAAATAAACAGTTATTTTATTTCCACGTAGAAAATGAAGTGGAAATTGTCCCTGGGGTTCTGAGAGAGCATGGCGGCATCACCAGCCTGTGCTGGACAGGATAACTAGAGGTGAAGGGTACAAGGTCTACACAGCAAGAGCTCAATGCCACAGCTACATAATTCTATCTACAAAATGTGAGCTTCCTGCAAGTGCTAAAGCAGCCATGTTCTTCTGTTAACCAAGTCTCACCATCAACGGCGGGGGTGGGGGGGGGGTGGGGGGTGGGGGGGAGTGTTCATTGCTATGATGGTTGGTGTTGATGGTCAATTTGACAGAATCTAGAATGGTCTATGAGTAGGGCTTCTGGGTGTGTCTGTGGAGGACCTATCTTGATTGCATTCATTAAAATGGGAAGACCCATCCACCTTGGGCAGCACCATTCCCTGCGCAGGAGGTTCTAGACTGTATAAAATGGAGAAAGAGAACTGAGCAGTACCACACATACACTCATCGTTCTCTGCTTCCTGCCCATGAATGGGAATGTGACCAGCTGTTTCAATCACCCGCTGCCTTCTCAACCTTGAGCCCTGAGCTATTCCTCATATTCGGAGAATACTTCAAAGAGAAAGGACCCATTCAGATTCTTTAAAAAATAATTAGCCACAGGCTTCTAATCTTGAGTTTTTCCAGCTTTCACCTCTCTTTTAGGATATTATTAGACAGAAATACAAAATAACATGTTTTGTTTGTTTTTAATAACTAATCTTCAATCAATAAAAATTTATTTTTCACCTACCAACAGCATGAACACTTTTATTGTTGTTCCGCTGGGTTCTGTCTGAAGTTCACTCGGTTCCTTAGGCTTCTAGCAAACAGAGAAAACAAAGAGGATTTCCAGAGTCCGAGAGAACTTCTCATTCCAGGCTGGGCCATTCCTCATTCCAGCCTCAGCCACTAAAGAGCACTGGCTGGTCAAGACCCAAGTTCAATTTCCAGCACCTACCACTCACAGCCATCTGTAACTCCAGTCCAAAGGAATCCAATGACCTCTTTGGGCTTCCATGGGCACTGCATACACATAGTGTGCAGACATACCTATAGGCAAAGCACCCACACACATAAAATGAAGATAAACATTTTTAAATGAATTTCTCATTCTATTCAAAGGGCATAAAATTCACATCCTATGACATAAAATCTTCCCTGTGAAATAAATCCTAGGATACTTCTAAACGGTACTAGTTACCTCCATATATTAGTCAGGGTTCTCTAGAGTCACAGAACTTAAAGAATGAAGGGTCAGAGCATATATATATATATATATATATATATATATATATATATATATGCATAACATACATATTATATGTATATATATGAAATATATTCAAATGATTTACAATCTAGTAGTTCCTCAGCCCCACAGGCTTGGTGTCTCAGCTGGTCTTTGTTCTGTAATCCGGAAGAAACAGGCTCCAATGCCAGTGAAGGAATGGATGTGCTAGCAAGGCAAAGGCAAGCAGGCAAAGAACAAAACCTTCTTTATTGTGTTGTCCTTATACAGGCTTCCAGCGGAAGGTGTGGCCCAAGTTAAAGGGGTGACTTCCCACCTCCAGATCTGGATCACAGCTGTGCCCTCCATTTCTGGATCGTAGTTCATTCCAGAGTCAAGTTGACAGCCAAGAATGGCCATCACACTCCAAGAGCCAAATATGTCACTCTTCATGGCAAATTTTCTTGGATAACTACAATGGACGGCTACAAGCCTGAAAGGGAACAAGGCAGAAAAGGGAAGGGAAGGGAAGGACAAAGAGGCGAGGGATACAATGATGGAGGATGTGGGACACAAAGTTAAAAGTCGACTACTGCTCTGGCTGTGTCTGCTGAACTGTGCGCTGGGTTTCATCTCTCATAGCTTTGTGTTACCCACTGGCAAGCATCAGTTAAAGGCCAAATGGGCTTCCCCAGCTGAACTCTAACTCTCAGAAAATAACTTGGTAGGACAAAATTAAGATGTGGAAGGCCAGGGTGGGATTAGGAGAAAGAACTAAGAACATGGACTTAGCCTAGTAAGGGCGGGATAAACCCAGTTACTTGGGAAATACCAAGCAACTGTGACTATCGAGCACTGTTGTGGAAGCTCAGGAAGACAGATTGGTGCTGACCTAGACACTCAACCCATGTCTTTTGTTTATAAGAGGTCAGCAGTGAGCCACCATCAAGCAGATGCCTTACGGGGAATCCATATTGTTCTGGAGAGAGGACAAAGAACAGAATCTGACAGCCTGTGATCCCCACAGTGACCTTCCTGGCCACAGGGGACACTTTTGCCTTATCCCCTAGGCGCGACGGTGTAATACACATTTAAGGTCCATGGTTCAGCCTTGGCTCACATTACACTAGAATTATCTGGAATGAATTTTTTTATTTACATTGTTTTTAGAATTTCTGTGTGACTACAGTATTTATATCATTTCTACCCTCCCCCCTCTACCTCTAAGCCTCCCTGTGTCTTTCTCGTTTCTTCTCAAATCCATGAACTCTTCTTTAATTTTTATTGTTACATATGCATGTATATATGTTTACACACATGTACACATACACACACACACACAAACCCTCCATTTTATGCTAGGCATCCATCTTGGTACCCACTAGGCATTTGTTTCTGACTCCAGTCCCTGGAGGTAAATTCCCAGTGACTCAGTGATCCCCACCCAGAAATATGCAATGGTGACCACCTACTTCTCAAGATATGACTAACGGCCTTTTAGGGTCTGTAACCTGCTTATGCAGACCTTGTAGTTGTCCTGACTACCTAATCTTGGCAGAGCACAGCAGCCTTGGCTTGCTTGTGCAGATCCTAGAGGTTGTCTGTGGCTTTCCACCTTCAAAAATTCTTCCCTTACCCTCTTCTCACAGCAGTTCAAGTTTGGCTTGGAGATTGTTGTCTTGCTAGCAGATATCAATAAATCCTTTAATTACAGTTGGATTGAGTCTATGGTTTTCCCCCAGGGGTCAGAAACTCCATAACTGAGTACATTTAGTGTGTATTTAGTGTCATTCATATGCATGTGTACATGTGTTCAGGATTAAACACTTGGGACTGAATAACCTATCAGAGAGCTTGTCCCTGGAGGAAGCTGATTTCCCCTCCGTCAGCAACCACTGCCTGGCTGTATCTCTTCCTCTAGGAATGGGACCTTGGGAAACTTTCCCCATGCACATTGGAGTGTCAACTGGTCTCATTTAGGCAACCATACTGTTTATCACTTATGTTTCATTAGCGCAACTTGGGAAGGCTTTTTTTAATACATATTTTTATTTTTAAAGAGAGTGAATACAACATGTATGTGCAGTTTCCACCGAGGCCAGAAGAAGGAGTCAGATTCCCCAGAGCTGGAGATTAACATGATTGTGAGAGACCCCAGGTGGGTGCTGAGAACTGAACTCAGGTCCTTTGGAAGGACCTGACCTAACCACAGAACCATCTCTTCTGTCCCTAGAATTTTTTTTTTAATCTTGATTTCTAGAACCTGTCCCAGATTGACTAAGGAGATTCTAGAAACGTAGCTCCAGGCTTTAGTAACTCTTAAAATTCCCAGGCATCCCAGTGTGGGCTCAAAGCATGGGCGATGTGTGCTAACTGCCTCATCCACTTCTCTCTGCTTCCCTACTGTGGGCTATCCTGCCCCAGTCCCTTCCCGTCTGGTTTGTTCTGCTTTGTCCTTTAAAGGATCACTCTACAGCACTCTGCTAAGTCTTCTGTTTCAGTTTTGATTTTCCTCCTTTATGCTCCATGCCTGTTCTGCTGATTCGTCTTTCCATTATGTTTGTTTGGTTTTGTATTTTCTTCCTTTGGTCCATAACATTTATAGGGCACTCGAGGTGGACAGAATACTGTGGTAAGCACTTGGCTGCTGCTAAAAAAAAAAACAAAAAAACAAATCTAATCTAATAATGCCCTCTGTTAAATTCCTTGCTACAGCTATGGATTAGCGTCTGGTGAACAATTGGCATGCTGGCAAAAATCTCTGTCTCTTCCAAGGAGACAGCTGCCTTGGTATATAAATAATAAATCCAAAATAAACAGATAAGTGTCAATAAAGAAATAAAAGAAGCTCACGCAAATAGAAGCCAAAGCAGCATTAATGGCAGTCAGAAACTAATTACCAACATCTCCTCTAACAAATTCTGCCTTGCTCTGTCTATGAAGGAGATGCTACAGTTTGCACCAGAAAGAAAAAAGGCCCAGATCATACAACCAGTGAGGTTGCTTCTGAGCACAGAATACCTGCTGATTAAGGCTGTTTTCTGCTCGTTTATGTCACTTTTATGATGGCTATTCTTGGTTGTCAACTTGACTACGTCTAAAATTAAATAAGATCCAAATATGGAGGGCACATCTGTAGGGGATTTTTGTCTAATTTAAAGGAGGAAGATTGACTTCTCTTCTGGGTCTTGAAGGTAGGAAGACATGCTTTTAATCTACATCTTTTGAGCTGGGGAAAGAGTCACCTTTAATCTGGATCCTGAGTTTGGAAGACATATTTTAAATCCAGATCATTAGAGCTTGGAAAACCCACCTCTTATCCAGGACATACATTCTTCTGGAAGCCATGTAAGGAAGGACACTGATAACTTGACATTGTTTTGAGTCACCTAGGAGACACATATTTAGGTTCTCTGAAGGCATTTCCAGAGAGGTTTAACTGAAAAAGGAAAATTCACTCTGAGTATGGGTAGTACCATCTTATGGGTTAAGATCTCACACTAAAAAGCCACTTGAACACCTTCCAAAGCCACTCTCTCTTCTCTGCCCCCCAAACACCCAGATATGAGCAAGTCCCTACTGCCCCGCCTTCCCAAGTATGATGAGCTGTTCCCTTAAACCCCAAGCCCATAAAAATCCTTCTTCCTTGAAGATGCTTCTTGTCAGGTATTTTGTTTGGTTTAGTTTGGCTTTTGGTCAAATCAATAAGACAATCAACCTATACAGAGATCAGTACCATAATGTAGAAACATCATTCACTGCTGTTTATCCTGTCCTGTAGTTCACAGGCCTTTGAAACTCATTTCCAGGAAGAATATGAAAGACTTTGGAGATGCAGGCCAAAAGCACTCCAGAGTTCTGTCAATAGAGCTGAATGGGAGAGTCTGGTTATATCCAAAAGACTGGATAGGTACACGCAGTAGAACTTGGACTCTTGGGGTTTCTGAAGGAAAAGAGGCCCTGCTGGGAACTAGAAGCCATCTGTATTACACTCTGGAAAGACATGTAAAGATTAGCAAGAAACTATTTCCTACCAACTTCACAGGGATTATGACCCTACTAACACCCTGGTTTCAGATATTTAAGCTCCAGAAAGGAGACAAAATTTTCTGTTGTTTTAAACCATCTAACTATAGAAAGTTCCACAGCAGGCGTGGTGGTTTGAAAGAGAATGGCCCCCATAGATCCACAGGGAGTGGCACTATGGGGAGGTGTGGCCTTATTAGAATAGGTATGTCACGGGGGCGGGGGGGGGGCAGCTTTGAAGTATGGCACTGTCTCTTCCTGTTGTCTAGAGATAAAGATGTAGAACTCTCATCGATTCCTCTAGCACCATCTCTGCCTACACACTACTGCCAGGGGCTAGCCCCGACATTGGTCTTCTTTCTCGTGTTGGTTCTTCTTGAGGCAGTGAAGGGAGAAGAGCATCAGTGGAGGGTAAGACTTTGTCTTATGAGATATTTAGGGTTGCTGTATAATAATAAGTTTACTTATCTAAGTCTAAGTTACTATGTTACTGTAGCTGATTTACTTATCTATGTCTAAGTCACTATGCTCTGCTACTGTAGGTAACCCACCTTCTGTGTTCCTCTGAGGCCAGAAACTGCAGTCTCTGGCATTTAGCCCCTCATTCTAAAACAGCAGGAGATAAAGTAAAGGATTACTTGCTGGAGCCTCTTCCCTTTTGTCCCTATGCCTCTTGCTTGTCAGGCTAGGGGGAAGTTTGGAGCAATAAACTTCTATTGAATGAGAAGTGAATAGCACTTGCAGAAGGAAAAGCTTCTACATAGCCAAATATGCATAAACATATATAATTTCACACACGGATTCATAAATGCGCATTTATACATTCCCACTAAGAGTCAGTTGGGTCCGGCTTACATGCATTATCACAATTACATTCTTACACACACACACACACACACACACACACACACACACACGTATACATTCTCATGATCACATACTTACACAGACATCCATATTTACATATGCATATGGAGCAAAAGGCCAAGCATCGGTGCAGAAAGAACTCACTCATTCTGGATGAAAGATGAGCTCCAATCTTTATTACATAGAGAAAAAAATAGCTTCTACCCTTTTAATGCTAAGTGAATTAAGTTTTTAAGAGAAAAGGCTTGTTCCTTTTAATAAAATAAGCCTGCCTTGCTATTAAGAAATGACCTGTTCTGTCCCATGGTAAAGAAAAACCTGCCTGCTCCTTCTGCTCTCTCCAGCTACTTCTTTTTTCCTCTTTTTCTCTGCATTCTGCACATTGCTCTCTTATGTTACCTATAGTCTTTAAGTTATTCCTCTCTGCATTTCTTCTCAGCCCAGATCTTTTTAGCTCAGTTCTCCTTAGCTCAGTTCTCCTTAGCTCAGTTCTCCTTAGCTCAAACCTGACTTTTCAGCTCAGTCTCCCTCCAGCTCAGTCCGTCTGTCTCTGTACTTCCAGTTCAGTCCTTCTCTCTCAGTCCTTCTGCGTCTCTTCCCTTTGTCCTCAGCACTTAAACATCTTTCAGAATACATGATCACGTGTTACAATATTCATCACAAGTTAATATGAAAGATCAAAGCATAAATTGAAATAGAAGTTTACAACCGAGAGTGTTTACATGAATATCCATCAGGAGTAATTATCTGGCTAACCATTCATCACCATTGTCAGCCCTACAGGTTCACTGAAGGTCTAAAACTATAGCTGTTAGTGAAGTTTTGTATAGATAAACCCAGACAATATTTTATCCTTTGTCCTTGCACCTGTAATAAATCATTTGTTCTCTTTTTATGACTCTTGATAATTGTTTTACAACCTCTTGGAATGTGTTCTGAGTAGAAGAAGAAGGTCTGGTTACTATCTAAGAGCCATTAACTGGTGACACCTGGGAGGCTGGCAGAGTTCTCACTGCAGTTTTGACTATTAGAAAGAGACTTAATAGCAGTCCCACTATAAAAGAGCTTAATAATCATTGACATAATTTGAGGAATTCTTATAGGATCATCATTAAGACTTAAGAAGTCATCTATTTGTCTGTATAGCATCACTACAAGACAGTACACCTTCATAGATCTGCAGAGATCTGCTCCAAAGGGGTGTGCTATTACTCAATGGTTGTTTTATGTGTTTAATAATAACAGAAAACGTCCTTTAAAGGCAGGAATCTTTCCTAAAATGAATCCCTTACAGCCTTGCTTAATAAAGGCAAACCAGTCACAGATTATATAATAATCGGAGGCTGGCCATCTCAGGATGATCACCCGCTAGTTATTAGCTTGTCCTGTTACGGCTCCTGACACACTACTATGTCCCACCATGACAATAATGGACTAAACCTCTGCCCTGTAAGCCATCCCCAGTTAAATATTTTTCTTTATAAGAGTTGCTGTGGTCATGGTGTCTCTTCACAGCAATAGAACAGGGACTAGATAAATGGGGATATAAGAAATCAAGCAAAGGAGGCTAGAGAGATGGTTCAGTGGTCAAAAGCACTGGCTGCTCTTCCAGATGACTTGGGTTTAATCCCCAGCACCCACATGGCCGCTCACAAGCACCTGTCACTCCAATTCCAGGAGATCCAGTGCCAACTCTGGCCTCCATGGACACTAGAGATATATGTGCTACACAGATGTACATGCAGGCAAAACACTCATACAAACAAAAAATAACTATTTAAAGAGAAAGAAACAAAAAAAAGCAAATATGGTGAAATAACCCTGGGCTGGCAACACCCTGGGTGTGAAATGCAGCCAGAAGGAGTCATCACCACAACCAGCACCTATAAGAGGGTCATAATGACCAGTGGAGGAAGGCGGCCTCTGCCAACACCAGCCCTACAGAAAAGAATCTGGACTTCACCATCCTTTCCTCCTGCCTCCTACCAGAAGGGATATCATGAAGCAAAGGAAGCAGACAGATGTCACTCAGTAAGGTCAGACTTCTGCTAAGAAGAGTGGATGACAGCACCATAGTCACTTGCCTTCCCTCCTCCTCACCTAGCTCTCATGATCTTTCTGTGTCTGCTGAATAGTCACCACTGCTTCGATGAAGGACTTAACTATGCAAATATTTGAGTAACGATGGGTCCTGATATTCAAACATAAGTACCATGAGACAAGAGACGATGCCGATCATTCATTAGTGAATCCTCAGGGTGTGATACATAGTAGAACGCCTAGTCTCATAGACCAGGAACTAGGCAACCCGATGTGAAAAGATCAAGGGTTCAATCCAGAAAGGTTGCCTTTGGCAGCTTCTCAAGAACTATAGACAGTGAGCACCACTGTGCCCTTCGTGTGATGTTGAGGGCGTAATCTGTAATAGCAAATAAGGTGTCTACCTGTGTATCCTCACAGTCCTGCAGAACTCCTGAAGAGAGTAGCATGGGGGACAAGTAAAGGGCAACATAGTCGACTGAAATGAGTAACTACCCAAGGGCAAGCAAATGTTGACATAAATGTAAATTTCCTCTGGACAGGCTAGCCCCCGTTATTGGTATTCTGTCTAAGCTCCACCACCACAGCTACCTGGGAACAGCCAGGTATGCTCCGCCCCATGGTTGCCTGGCAACAGCCAGCTGTGCCTGACACTATAAAAGGGGCTGCTTGCCCTCTCTAACCTACTCTCTTCCCTACTGACTTACCCCCTCTTGCTCTTTGTTCTCCTCTGTTCCAGCCCCCACCCCCCACCCACATGCCCGTGGCTTTCAACTCTTCTACTCTTCTCTCATTAAACCTCTCCACGTGGAACCATGGTGCCTTGGTGTTTTCTGTTCGGGCACAGGCCCAAGATTTAAAACCCTAACACCTGTGACGCTCAAAAAGTGGTGAGAACTTACAAAGTTGTTTTCACCACTGTGGCGGGAATGTAGGTCCTGGATCCACCCGAGACATTGTGACATTCTTGCTTTTTTTTGGGGGGGGGTGTTGTTTGTTTGTTTGTTGGTACAGAATTTGATTCCAAGTTTCCCTGCACTTTATTTCCTATTGTGAATTGATCTGTTAGGTGTCAGAGATTATGGTTTCCAACTTCTGAAGGATAAGCCAAACATTCCCTGTCTTTTAAAATCAGTACAAATTTAGTTCTGTCATAAGCTAGAATATAGTGGTTGTGCCTATTTCTTTTTGAGATTGTATTTTAATTACAACATTTCTCCCTTCCTTTTCCTCCCTCCTAATCTTCACATCCTCCCCATTTTCCTTCAAACTCATAGCCTGTTTCCATTCCTTATTTTTGCATTGACAAATGTATTTGTATACGCATAAATGTTACCTGTATGTACATTTTCAGGGCTGACTGTTTGGCACTGCCCAGCCAAATGGTATATCTAACATTTTTACAATGTTTTGCCTAACTCAGCATAGGTGACTCTTCAGGAGGAGGAGGAGGAATAGGAGGAGGAGGGACAGGAAGAAGGGAGGAGGAGGAGCATGGATAAACTCAATAAAGATCAGGAAATGGCTCAAATTGGAAGATGATGTTTTACTGACTTTTCGTTTTAGACAAAGGTGAATCATCCTTGTCTGGCTTTGCCCAGAGGGAATTTGCAGCAAACACAACAATCATTGCAACATCCCCAGTCCACGCGCACATATCGATCTCTTCCTTTGATGTTTCTTTTGATTACATCGGAAATGCCGATGAATCCTCTCCTTTATATTAGCTGTTAACATCACAGCAGTCTCTCTGACATGTACTTCTAATTAAAAACAGCCTAACCGCACCAAATTCTACTCCCAGGGAAGGAAACAGAAACCTTGCTACAACTCATCAGTCATACAAGCCACCTCGAGAGCACCTCTCAAGTGGCCTTAGTAGATCACAGTGCAAACCTTGAGGTTGGTTTTATCATCTCAGTAACAGAGGCAGGCATGCGAGCCTCCCATGCATGGAAGTAGGGTCCTCTGGGGCAGAGCATGGTGGTGCACACCTGTAATCCTGACCTTAGGAAGCTGAGACCAGAGAGATAAAACTTCAGGGTCAACTTGGGTTACACAATGCTTGCCCGACAAAGGAAAAATGCCCCAGTGGAAAAGGGGATGAGACAGCTGGAAACAGGAGCCAACTTTCCCAAATGCAAGTGTGTCACAGAAAAAGCAGGGAGAGCGTAGTCAGAAAGCTATGGAAGCCCTATGCAGAGAAGAATCTCCTTCCTCGTCCATCTCGGCTTCTTCTGCAGATCTATTAGATCCGGAACTTTAAAACCAGGTGAGGCTGTGCCACCAAGAGGCATCCAGTGTCTTCACTCAGTCAGCTCAGCCTCAGTCCTCACTGAGCCCCTCTATACCTTGTCTTTCAAGAGTCACAGGAGATACTGTGTTGATATCTCATGACTAAGTAGTGGCAGTCAGGCACCCTGGGGAGCCCTCAGATACCCATAGAAGGGAAAGCTGTCGTTAACTAGCACAATAAGACTAGATTAATACAGATTTTCATACAGAGAAAACACCTGTGGCTCTGGTTCCAAGGACGAATTCTAAAGTAAAACTGTTGACCCCCTCTGACTCAACGTTATTGAGGCATGAGAAGGATCTTACTGCCACCCACTTCAGGGTTACTTCTGAGCAGCTGAAAAACCACTGAGATCTATGTAAACACTAGTCCCATAAAATCGAGCCTTCCTTGAATATATGGTTTACTTGGGGATCAGTCCTTCTTAACTGGTCTGTACATTCCTGTTTGCTCAGATAGGCACCCCAGCTCCATGGATTTCAGTCCAGTGTGCGACCGAGAGAGGAATAAATTGTGGCATTTACTCTAACAATGTTCTTGGAACTTCATAAAACATTTAACTACTCACCCAAAATTCTAAGGCTATTAAAAGGCACTTCCTGAAGTACAACTGTGGCTGGCATACAGTTTCTCCTCATCATTTACCCCCTGATTCTGAGTGTACTAAGAGAGAGAGAGAATGGGAAAATAAGGCCTCTCTGTTCTTTCAGCTCCCAACAGTTAATATGCACTGTCACCTTGTCTAACAACGACGGTCTAGCATCCTACATGTCTTGATGACCCCTGACTTTTGCCTTTTGCTCTCCCTTCTGTCCCTATCTCCTTACTTCTCTCCTGTGTTTGTGACAACCCCACGAGGTCATTAGCAGCTCCACTTTTCACGTGAGGGTACTGAGCCTCATAGAGACTGGACACCTTACCTCAGAAGCAGGCCCAGAAACTAGATCTGGCTTGCAGAATGGTTGTTCTTGACCTGAGATATGGGCTGTGGGATAAACAGAAGAAACACCTCACCTGCCTGAAGAATGGCTAAGATCAAGTTTGGAGTCCTCTCATCTTTGCTGATGCAAAGGTTGCCTTGGATTCCTTGGCCAGTCTCCGGAGGGATAAGAGATGAGTATCTAAGTCTTGCTACTGCTCCATCTTCCTTCCCTACTTTAAAACACCATTTGCAATTTAAGCACACAAGATATTCTTCCAGGATGCCTTACTCTCACCAAGTACCATTCCACCTCATCTGTCCTGCTCCCTCCTCCACCCCCCAGGCCAAAGTGTGAGTGATGATCCCATAGACCCCTTTCTACTGATGCCTGTCGAAGGTAATATCTTACTGGACTCTGTTGGATTCATTGGGTTGTTTTGTTTTGCTTTGTGTTTTCTGTTTTGTTTGTTTGTTTTTGTCTCCTCAGGGGCCTGGGATAGTGATAGTGAATGAGGGTTTAGGATAGAACTCATGAGGATTGGGTAAAATTCCGTGGTTCTGTCAAGTCCACAGAACTGCTATCTTTACCTCTCATATATATCCATGCTTTGAGGCAAAGTGTCCAGGTTGTCTTTTTTTATTTTCATCCACTTATCACTTAGACAGAGGCAGTAAATGGCCTTACAGCCTGAGAGCAGTAGCCCTCACGTTCAGAGATGAGCTAATGTGCTCAAAAGTACTATAGTGGGAAAAACTGTGCAAAGAAGAGAAACAAATTTCTGACCAGTCCTCCCTTGCTGGTCATAAACATACCCCAGCGTCTTAGGCATTGTGTGCTGGCTGATGCAGTGAGCAAACTCCAGGATGCTACTGACTGCAACAAGATTTTCCAAAGAGCTGACAGCCCAGCATTCTCCAACATCAGCGGCACAGATCTGAGAAGCCAACCCTAGTCCTCCCATGCTCCTTAGACACCAGCTAATGGCCATGGAAATGGGAAGATGGCAGGGCTCCAACTCTTGTCATGGATGCATTCCAGGGCCCAAACCCTGTGTCTTGGGCTGTCGGAGAAAAGTTGAATGTTTCTATTTTATTTCATGAAGAAAGTCTGCACTTTCTCTCCAAATAGGTCTGCAAGAGCCTACTATTGCATGTTTAAAAATGTATAGTAACTTATTTTCCTAAATGAAAGACCATTCCATCCCTAGTACTGAAAGGAGTGTTGGTGTGAGTCCTGACAGCCCTGCATCCGAACTCCTACACCATACCTTCCTATCACTGACACACGATGTGGATGCTCCTCAAGAATGCGGCATGTATTGGGGGGGGGGGTCTTTAAAATGTTTAAAGTGATATACACATGCATTTAGAAGCGGTAACAGCTTAATAGCATGCAACAAATACGGAAAGGTCATGTCATAGAGGCATGACCTAGAGATGCTCACTGGCTCCTGCAGCAGCCACTGGTCAATGAGGACAGTGTGCTTGCCCATCATGCCACACTCAATTGGGAAAATACTTGGTGACAGGTCAAAGGAAAGTTAAGCCAAATGCAGCAGCCATATGAATTAAAATAAGGTCAGATTCTCAAGTGCTGTGTTGACTAGTAAATCCAGCAGTCCTATGCTTCCTCTTTACCTGTATGCATATGATACAACAGGGAGGTTTAAATTATCCTTCCCTCAGCTTAAGGGCAGGTCCTCATGAGTATTTATAACTCTCAGAAACAGAAATGTCAGAATAAATATATCACGAGGACAACAAATCATTAAGAGGGAAAAATCGATTTCAACTATAGACTTTTGGAGATTAAAATTGCTTTCATAGAATGTAACAACATTCATCTGTTCATTCAATAACAATCTGTTAAGTGCCTACTGTGTGCTGAGTATGTCTTTAAAGGTGTGGGGAATATGGCTCTTAGAAGCTCAGGAAGTTTATATTTTTCATGGAAATAAATGGTAAGTTGAATTTAAAAGTAAATGTTACAGGGTGATAATGTCCATACAGAAGAATGAAGTGAGATAGCAAGAAGGAGAAAGAAAGAAAGAAAGAGAGAGAGAGAGAGAGAGAGAGAGAGAGAGAGAGAGAAAGAAAGAAAGGAAGGAGGGAAGGAAGGAAGAAAGAAAGGAAGGTAGGCAAAGAAAGAAAATAAAGACAGACAGAGAGAGAGAGAGAGAGAGGAGAGGGGAGAAAAAGGGAGACTCACAGAAGATGTTCCAACAGGCTGGTAAGATTGACGTTTTCTACCACTTCTCAAAAAGGCTATAACATAAGGTGACACCTTAGCAGAGGCTCCCACATAGACAGCCTGACTTTTGTCTGTTTTCTGAACACCTCTGTCAAAAACCTTCATACAGATTTAAGCTATGACAGCGCTTTTTTTTAAGTCCTGGGAGCAAGCGAGGGTGCTCTCTTCCTTTTCTTGCTAAGCATTCTTCCATAGTCACTGTCATTTCCTTAAGACTGATTGGTGAAATCTGATTAACTGGCGCAAACTGTCAGGGGACAAGTGTGAGGGGCAGCATGGAAGAGGTCCAGACGAGGTCAAAAGTTAGGACACGAGAAGGAAGAATTAAACTGCTAACAAGCAGGAAAAACATGGGGTGTGTGCCAAGAGCCCTCTCTCTGCCTTGCCTCCCTTCCTCCTGGCATGACCGTGTTCTGTGGTCTGAGAAGCTCACCCTGTCCACCACAGAAGGAAAGGAAGCAGAGAATATGACATACTTCCGTCCCTAGTCTCAAGATGACTCTAGTCTCCCTGGGACACAGTCTCCTCCTTTTCTGCATTTGCAGGTCAACGTCCTCCCCAAACTGCTTCAATAAACAGAGAGGCTGAAATCAAACATGCTGACCCCAGGAAGGTTCTTAGATTTTCCTCCTCTCAAGGAAGCCAGGCACAGAGGAACCAGGGGAACGGGCAACTCTGAGAGAGCCACGATGCCTTTACGCTCCCAGCCTAAGGTGCCAGAGCTTCTGAAACCACAGGCCCAGAGAAAACCCCAGAATTTGTTCCCATTTCTGCCTGTCATCTGTCAAGGCATGATTCACAGGCAAGTCAGCATCCACAGGAGAAGTCAAGGACACACAGCCTGGGCATGTGGTCACAGCACTGTCATATCAAAGGTGTCCCCCCTGCTGTAGAAAGATTTCAGCTATACTTAAGTCACATCTGGGGTTTAACCTTGAGTAGTTGGTAAAGGGTTAACTGCCCGAGTCTTCCAAAAAAAAAGGTAAATGAGGCTTCTTGCAGCACATTATAGGTAAAGACACAATACAGCCAGAGTGTCACTGAAATCAAAGAGGTAGCCTGGGGTCAAGGCCCTTGTGGGCAGGAAGAGTCAACCAAAAGCCTTCAAGTGCAGCATCCTCTGCTCTCGCCACACAGAGTGTTAGGAGTAAAGGAAGCTTAATCACCACTTAGCCCAGCCTACCTCACTAAGCTTGTAGAAAGTAGAAAATGAAGACTTCGGTGACCATCCTGTGCTCACATATCAGCGAATAGCCAAAATGACCAACCTCTGGCTCAGAGTTTCCTCCACCAAATCCTGCCACCTGAGAGCCACAAGAAAGCACTCTGTCACCATCCCCGACCCATGCTTCCAACCCACATCCCTGCTAAGGAACCCCTTGCTAGTCAGCTGGAAAACCATTCTCCATACAGCCAGACTGAACCCCTCAACTAGTTCCTTCAAGACCAGAAGAGTAAGAAGCTTCTTCCACTCTGCAAAGCCCTCAATGAAGTCAGAGTGCTTGTCTAAAGCTCGGTCTGTGGTTTCTGACTCTTTCTAAAGAACCTCAAAACCCTGATCCCCACCCAATTCCTCCGCACTACCTAGTATCACACTGAGCACAAAGGGGTGAAAGAAGAAAGGCTGGGCTCCTCTCTCTCATCTCAACCTGGGTAACCCCTGCCCCTCACCGCAGGGCCTCCTCTCACTCCCTCTGCTGAGGAATAAACGGATCAATGACCAGAGCCTGCCAGGCAGCCTTTCCCTCACTTTCATTTAGAGACAAAGAATCTCCCATTTCTGTCTTTTTTCAAAATAAAAGCAAGTTTTTTGTCTTAGTTAGGGTTTCTATCGCTGCCATGAAACATGACCCAAAAGCAAGTTGGGGAGGGGAGGGTTTATTTGGCTTAGACTTCCACAGCACAGTTCATTATCGAAGGAGGTCAGGACAGGAACTCAAGCAGGGCAGGAACCTGGAGGCAGGAGCTGGTACAAAGGCCATTGAGGGGTGTGGCTTAATGGCTTGCTCACCCGCTTTCTTATAGAACCCAGGACCACCAGCCAAGGATAGCACCACTACAATGGTCTGGGTCCTCCCCCATCAATCACTAATTAAGAAAATGCTAGCAGCTGAATCTTAGAGAGGCTTTTTTTCTTGATTGAGGTTCCCTCATTTCAGACGGCTCTATCCACAAGCACACTACCGAGCACATTGCTAGGGTAACAATGCAGTAAAGGAAAAGCCAGGTTGTTAAAAGTGTTTTTAATAAGAATAATAGTTTGTTTTCCTCAGCACTGGTCAGCCTTCCCTAGGTACACAGTCCCGGCCAATTTCCGAGTTATCTCAAGTGAGAGACAAAGAATTAGACAGGATTTAACCACTGCGCAGGAAGCGTTGTTACAGGCTAGGAAAGAAACCACCCAGGACTTGACTTATTCCAGACCTGCTTCTGTCCCAGGAGAACTTGAGCCTGTCACTTCTCCTCTCACACTCATTTGTAAGATGAGGAAGCTGGACCTGATACCGCCAAGGTCTCTTCCAGTTCTCACCTTCTAGGATCAGTCAGCCTCGTTTCCTATTAGTTGAAAAAAGGAAAACCTTTTCTTTTTTTTTGACTTTCAGCAGGATGAAGCTAAAAATAAAAAAGCCCTGTGAAGTGGAAATTCATTAGTCACTCCAGCGTTGCCAGTAATGAGGTTAATAACGCTGGCCTGCAGTCTCAGAGAACTTCTGCATGAAGTCATTGTGTGCTCCGTTTGATTAGTCCTCCCAGCAACCGGCCGCTGTTATTACCTCTATTTTACAGATGAAACCCAAGCATCGGAAGGTTTGGGGAATGCCCAAGGCCACAGCACTGAAAGCAGCTGAGCCAGGAAGCAAGCACCAGTATCCTTCCTCCACATTGCTGTGCCACACAAAAGGTCTTTTCTTTGTATGAATCAAAATATGGCTCCTTTAATATGGAGTCAGTACTTTCTCAGAGACCTCTTGGACTTAGCAAACTCTATCAAAGAAACATGTGCTCGGTAGGCAGAAATGCCTCCCGTTTAGCCCCAGTGACACTGGCAACCTCCTGAGTGTCAGTGGCACGTTCATATCTTCCGCCTCCAGCACTTAGTATTTGCCTGAACTGACTGCTTTGTGGTGTTTCTCTGTAGCGATGCAGCAGTCGCCATCTTGAGATGGTATGATGTGAGGTTGTCCAGATGTTCAGTAGATCTCTCGGGGTGTAGCTGTAAGAAATAGGGAAAGCTTTTATGGGTTTAGCTTTGGATTCTTCTGTATAAACTAGTGTTACCAAGCTCTAGAAAGTCTACATGAATACATTTGCAAACATAGTCCTTTGGGAAGTATGGTAGTCCTTTGGGAAGATTGAAAACAGGGCCCATTGGATCTTATATTTTAATGTTTGGCCCCTAGTTGGTAAAACTGTTTGGGAAGGATTAGGAGTTGTGGCCATGTTAGAAGAGATGTGTCACTAGTGGTAGGCTTTGAGGTTTTTAAAAGGACACCTACCATTCTCTCTCTCTCTCTCTCTCTCTCTCTCTCTCTCTCTCTCTCTCTGTGTGTGTGTGTGTGTGTGTGTGTGTGTGTGTGTGTGTGTGTATGTGTTTCTGGAACAGTGAACCCCAAATACTTTCTTTTGTAAGTTGCCTTGGTCATGGTGTTTTTTCACAACATTGAAATAGTAGCAAAGAGAGTATTAACCACTGAACATCTTGCATGAAAGGATGAAATTATATTTGTTATATCACCAGGGAGAATGCTGACAATGTATTTACAAACCAAGGAACTGGGCAGGAAGACTCAACTGTGTAATGTAGGCCTGTGTCTTGGGAATCCAGAGAAACTATACGAATTGAAGTTTCCCCAGTAGGCAGAGCAAAATAAAATCTGCAAGTAAGTACATTCAGGGACACCTCCCTTCCATGAGATTGTCTCTTCTCAGTCTATCGCCATCGTAGTTATGAAAGAACAATATAAACCCCATTTGTCCCCATTTAAGGACCCCCCATTTGTCTCCATTTTGAGAACCAGGCTTGAGTTTTAAAAAAGACTGTAAGGCACCAGCTTCAGGAATAGACCATAAGTCCCAGAAACTAGGTCATAAGACACTAGCTCTAGGAACAGACCATGAAATCCAGAACAAGATCATAAAACCCTCTCCCAAAGAACAGCCTTGGAATAACCAGAAAAATGGGAAATTATCTCAGAATGGGCCATCTACACTGGGCAGCCCTATTTCATCACATGGTTGAGCATTCATTACATAGGAATGTAGACCACTGATGACCTATGACCCCCTAGCACCCGCCAATGAAATTTTAGATTATCTGATCCTTCTAGAGAGTTCCACCGCTTGCCTATAAGAAGGCCTGCATGCCTTTATCTAGGGTTGCCATTTCAAGAATTAGAAGGTTGCTAATTCCTTTAGCAATTTTTTGGACCCTTACATTTATATTTAGACAACTTCTTTATTCTCTGAGGATCCAACCTTCCCACTTTGCTCCTTTGACTTTTCTTGACTTTTCCTCTATTCATAACTGTCTCCAAAGCTGCCTGGGCCAAAGGGGAAGGAGCGGCAGGATGAGATAAAGGTTCTACGCCTTCAGAAGTTCCGTTGGCAGAAGACCCTGACTGCTCGTAGACAGAAGGCCTGATACCTCCCTCTCAGCAGAGCTGGCTTCCCATTATAGGTATCTTCCTGAGTCTTACAGATTCTGAAAGAAACCAACAAGGGCAAAAGGTAAGATCATGCCAAGACAGAAGACACTAGCTTCTCCCCGAGTCTCAGATAATTACCTCTGAGATTTCCTGTATTTGCAGATCCATGAAAGCTTCTTTGTTGTCCTAAGAAAACCTCCCATCTCACAAGTTAAAAGGCATGTTTTCTAATACATGCCAATAGACTACAGATAACTAAGTGATATAAAAATAAATGCGATAGCCATCCACAAAAAATATTAACATGTGTTGGAATTGATTTTTTCATAATATGAATATTACTGGAAAATAGTTTTATTTATCTTAAATGAACATATTTAAGAATTTGGCTCATAAGTTGCATGTGTGCTTAAACAGTGGTAATCACGACTCCTTACTTACTCATTCCAGGATCTTACAACAGGTTTTTCAAATTCTCTAAACCTTTAATCTATCCTTTGCCTATAAAGTAGGAGGAATAAGTTCGCAGGTTTATTATGAGGAGCATCTGTGATGCACGCCCCAAAGATGCTCAACAATGCTAACATCCCACAGTAAAGGAGGTCATACACAGAAAACACCGAAGGATCTAGCTGGGGAGGGGGCTTATTGTCAATAACTATCAGCATTTCCCAAGTCCATTACCATCATGCTTTATCATAAAAATGATGTACCGAGAATCTTCTTTCCAAAGACTAATCTCAATAAATTCCCTGTGCTGTTTATAGCAGAAGTTCTAAAAGTCGTGCAATCCCTGGAGGGGTGAGTATATCACCCTAGTAAACACTGGTCCTTAAGGTCCTTTGTCTGTACCAAGTGAACATGTCTCTAGTTTACAAAAGTAGCAGAAAGAACAAATTTTTCATAGAAACCATTTTCCAGCAGACTTGATCAGACATCTGAACAAGAGCAACATAAAGAATCCACATTTTTATAAAGGTTGGTCTTGCCCGGTTTTAGGGATATTCTCATGAAGGCCCTTCCCATGTTAGGTGCATAAAAGTCTTTGTACCCACAGATGACTAGGGAAACCAGGAATGTTAAACACACAGGGTGTCTCCTCAGTGGAGGAGATAAAATCAAATACCTGCATTCCATCTAGAAAGAGAGTGGGTCTTGTGAATGACCTGGTGACCTTTTGCTATTTGTGGAACCAGACCTCACCCAAATCCCCCAGAATGATTATCCCAGACTCTGCCTCCCTAGACCTTTATCTTTAGCTCCCAGTTAACAAAATCTATTCTTAGGGGAGATATCATATCTACTTGTGGCCTCCTGACCTCTATGCTGTCTAGGTTAGAGACCACACAGATTCTAGGCTTTCAGCTATAAAACCCACCTTCGTGGTCACATGTACTTTAAAGGGGAATTTCTGTGTAGCCATGCCTTAAGTTTTCCTGTGCACCTGGAATTGGAATGATTGTTGCCTGGTAATCTCTGGAAGGGGAATGATTGTTTCCTGGAAATTTTATTCCAAATTGTACTGTGTTTGAATATGCTGGCAGTAAAAGCTCTCTAGAAGTTTGATCCAGTCTAGGTCAGGGTGAACTGAACTTTCATTCTCTTCTCTTTGAGGATTGTTTCCCTGCTCCTGTGATACCTGCAGGGACCCCCTCATCCCAGGTCTTACCTAATGTGCCCTTTTAAGAATAGAACTTTTCGGGGTTGGGGATTTAGCTCAGTGGTAGAACGCTTGCCTAGCAAGCGCAAGGCCCTGGGTTCGGTCCCCAGCTCCAGAGGGGGGGAAAAAATAGAGCTTTTCCTGTCCTTGAAAACTATCGAGTCAATTACTAATATGAAGGGTAGCACTCATTCCTCCTTGTATTGTCCATGTTGTCTACATAAGGTTAGTTTTTGTATTATTACTTGGCCAAAAAAATCCCAGGAAAAATATATTCATTCTTCCATTAAAGAAACACAGGGAACTGGTCCAGGAGAACTGGGGAAAGATCCAGGGAATCAGAGTCATTGTCTTGCC
Organism: Rattus norvegicus; assembly: GCF_021556685.1. NCBI lineage: Eukaryota > Metazoa > Chordata > Mammalia > Rodentia > Muridae > Rattus > Rattus norvegicus. The sequence continues at coordinate 31,135,376 of NC_141548.1, forward strand.
AGAGAAATGAATGCTCTGATGGGAGACAATACTGGAGGGTAGGTGTGCCAAATCATGGGTCTGAGAGAAGTCACTTGAGACCTGAAGAAACTTCCACCTGCTAAAGGGGAACTAAAAGCTCGTCGGGGAGTCAGAACTCACTTTGAACCTTCTGCATGACTTTGGATAAGTCAGTTTAACTCTTTGAGTCTCTGATGGCATCTACACAATTGAGTTGACATTTGGTTATCTCTAGGCTCCCTCAGTGATAAGCTGTGTAAGCATCTGCACAGGAAGAAGATTTAGCTATAGGACAAAAGGGGTTGACTTTGACAGATCCCCAAGATTTTGGGAAGCAAAGATCCCTGTCCTGCTGATTCCTTTGTGTGACCCAATAAGAATATTTTTTTTAAAGAACTAAATGAAACACACTCGTCATTAATCAGAGGCAATTGAAGGTCATTGCCAGCCTCACACCTACCTTGCACGGCCTCCCGCTCACGTCCCTCGGGACACCCCACCTCTTCTTTAATGCCTTGTCATGATTCTCAAAAACTGTGATCACTCAAGGTTGAAGCTTTTAATCTCCCATGTATAAAAGGATATGCAAATAGAGTTCAGTTTCCTGTTGAGTCCCTGCCAAGGTCTTAGCCTGGCAATTCTGGGAAAGGAGCCAAAGACCTCATATATCTCAGCTGCTATTCCCCCTTCTCAGCCCCAGTCAGCAGCTGGAGCTCTGGGCTCTGCTCTGCCTTTAGTCTTAGCTTTCCCCAAGTCTTCTTACTGAGCATTTTAGTAACGTCGCTGAAAGGATGTGATATACAGCTGGCTGCCAAGTAACCAGACAGAGTGATATCTGCTTATATTTGAGAACAGTAAGTAAAACCAGAAAGTGCGTATTCATTTGCTATGACCTCAAAATTTAATCTTATAAACTACTCAAGGTACTGATATTGATTAAGTCTGAGACTGGGATGCCAATACATTGTCTGTATCACCACAATGGGGTCTTGTACTTGTATGAGGGATAAAGAAAGCAAGGTGTATAGGTACAGTAACAGGCCAGAACAGCCCTCAAAACAGAGGCCCGAGAACACAGGACACCTCACAGTGACTCCTGATTGAACACACAGGCATCCAGACCCAGCTTTTCAATGGAACACAGAACTCACTAATATTCCAGTGCTAATTTACGTATCCCAAACTATATTAAGTATGACCATATATTAAACATAAAATTCTCACATTTTCTGCAAATGCTACAACCTATTTGTGTCTCTCAGAACTTCCCTTCTGAAGACAACTCCCATCAGAACCTTCTTATGCATTCTCTGTTCCATTATAAGGCCATTCCATTATAAGTTAAGTTTTACAAGCTCTTAGAAATCCCTGTGGGGAGATTTCTTCTTTTATTTCTCTGTTATTATTCTAGGCAACCAGAACCAAAACTCATGACAGAACATCAGTAAAAGTTCTCTGTATACTATCGTTCCAAACCAGGTCATTCTTCGGTATCTCCTTCAGCATTTACTCTCTCTCTCTCTCTCTCTCTCTCTCTCTCTCTCTCTCTCTCTGTGTGTGTGTGTGTGTGTGTGTGTGTGTGTGTGTGTTCTTGATCCACTGCCCTTACCTTTTACATTTAAGCCCTTGAGTAAACTCTACTCAAAGATGCCGATACCCCACATTTTCCACATCTCAGTTCCTCCTCCCAGTCTTCCAACAAGGATCATCTCAGATTATTTGCAAAACAGTTTCTTCTTCCCTTCTGTTTTTAAAAAGATTTATTTATTCATTTACTTATCATAAGTACACTGTCGTTGTCTTCAGACACACCAGAAGAGGGCATCAGACCTCATTACAGATGGCTATGAGCCACTATGTGGTTGCTGGGATTTGAACTCAGGACCTCTGGAAGAGCAGTCAGCGTTCTTAACCACTGAGCCATCTCTCCAGCCCTCTTCTTCCCTTCTTACTTCTGGGACTTTTAGTTTGCTTTGGTTTGGTTGAAGGCACATTGCCCTGGGGTTTGGGGGAGATATCTTTCAGGTCCATTCCATCTCATAGTCTGAAAGTTAACATTCACCCCCTCACATCAGTGACCTGGTGTCACAGCACACAGCACTGGCTTGAACTCCATCAACCGTATAATCCTTGGAAGTGCTGATCCAGAAAACTTCAAGAGCTTCTAGCAATGCACAGGTCTGGCTACCATCACTGTAGTGTATCTTTAGGGCAAGTTGGGTGGTCGAGCTAACTCCACTGTTAGGATCATGGTTGGATCTTAACTTGTACGGTTTCTGCCACACTCCAGAGCAAAGCGTTACTGTACTTGTTCTATGGACCTTAGGAAGACACAAAGATCACAGGCCTTCGATGATAGAAGAAACACTGACATTTTAGGCAGCTCCAACTCCCTGCTCCATGTTTGCTTTGCTAACCCCACAGGTCCTCTTCAACGTATTAATAGGTCTGGTCTGGTTGATAATAACCTAAGAAAATAAGTCAGCACCAGCTTGTGCTGACGTGCAGACCCAGTGTAAAATAAGTGAATCTGACCCGGAGGAAAATATTTCTTTCTCATATTGCAGTCCCTGTACATTACATCTGCAAGTTGGTGATGAAAATTGAGATTCTCTCCTCCGTGTCCTAATCAACTCATCTGTCACCGCAGAGTGACATGGATGGGGAAACGCTTTGAGGACAAAGCACACTCAAAACATCATAAGGAAATCTTGAAGAAAACAAAAAGCTTTTTTCCTCTCAGTTTCTCTCAAGGTTGTTTGCCAGCGGGGTTGAGGATAGCTCTGCCAGCCTTCAACCTCCACACCCCAAGCCATCTGGTCTCCATCACAGCTGGAAGAAGGACCTCCTTGTTCAGCCTCGTGAATGCCATCGCCATAAGCCCACTAGTCAGACCTGACTCTGCAGCTTGGCTAATGGACCTGGAAGAGCCCGTGTTCCAAGGGAAGTAGAAGGGGGTGGGACACACGGGGCCCCAATGCTGGGAAACGACGCGCGTCGACTGCTGACTTCATCTTCTCTCCAACTCCTTAACCCAGCAGATGCAGCTTCCTTACGAGGCACCAGAGGCGCAGGAAGCTCACATCCTGTGGTTCTCCATTCCCCTAAAAGCCCACATTTGAGTTCCTTTCCAGTTCAGAGAACCAGAGCTGCTGGCACGGAGCCAATCAACAACAGATGCGAGCCAAAACCACCAACTACCGGAGAAGCCTCCACAGAGACAGGCATGAGAATCAGTGTCCCAGAAATTCTCATAATTATGGTCCCTTCAATCATTTAATACCTGCTCAGAGAGAGAGGAGGGGCCTGGTAGACTTTCTCCTGATGTTTAATTCATTCTGTTGGGAATTAAGACGCTTGAAATATTCCGGAGACTTAAAAAGGCTTAGACAGAGGTGAGGGAATTACTGGAAAATCAGTACTACACTTTTACTTGAACTGCTTGGAAATCTGCAAATCTATCCTGACATAATGCCCCTATGTCACCGACATTGCCCCTCAATTTTTGAGTCCCATATAGTGGCCATACACTAGATGGACATTCAAAGCCATGAGCACCAGGATTTCGTCCCTCTGAATACAGAACAATTAAGTTGAGGATTCTGGTGATTCAAGCAATATCTTCTACATGTGATAGGTCTTGTGGGGGTGTCCTTGACTTCCAGTTGTCTGTAAGGAACTATACCCTGGCTGTCAGTATGTCTTTTATTTTTAAAAAAAAACTCATTTATTCATTTTATATATATGAGTACACTGTAGCTGTCATCAGATAGATCATTATAGGTGGTTGTGAGCCACCATGTAGTTGCTGGGATTTGAACTCAGGACCTCTGGAAGAACAGTCAGTGCTCTTAACTGCTAAGCCATCTCTCCAGCCCCAGTATGTCTTTTAAAATATACCTTTCTCCCCCCCACCCCACCCCCCAAAAATAGTCCTCATGTGCTGTTTACTTAGTAAAAAGGAAGACAAGAGGAGGAAAGGGACAAGGTACAGAGGGAGAAACAAAACATTCATGCCAGGAAATGCCACTGTGCAGACTATTTATCATTGGAGTTAATAACAATCTGACCTCCCCAGGAAATGTCAAGGTCCATATTACAATGTATATTTTCTCTTTGGGCTATGAAAAAAAAAGACATATAGAATTCCAAGAGTTCTACTGTCCTCTACGGAAGGTGGAAAGGGAAGAGCGAAGAGAAGGAGAGGATAGCTGTGATAGAGTGGAATGCTTAATTGTGGTATAAATAATCTAAAGGATTAGCCCTGGATAGGAGAGGCCAGCAGTGGCTGGTGCCTGTGAACTATAAAGCTTGTCATCTGTGGTTCCTCCTTTTCTTACTGTGTCCTCTTTCTGGGCACTCCATATCCCTTTTGTATTTTCAATTTATTTGCATTAAAATCCAACTTCAAGAAGGGTCCAGAAGCTGATTTACACTAATACTTGATTAATAGAAACAAACAAAAAAAAAATAGTGGGGTTGGTTAAGAACACTTGCTGCTCTTGCAAAGGACCTGGGTTTAGTTCCCAGAAGCCATGACAACTTAAAGCCATCTGTAATTCCAGTTGCAGATAATTCAACGCCGTCTTCTCAGCAGGCACTGCCCATATGTGGTACGTAGACATACATGCAAACAAACTCATACACATAAAAATATTTTTTAATAAGGAAAGGTTTTAACTTTTCTAACACAGGGAAATAAGGAAACATTACGTTTTAAAGGAGCTCATAAACTAAAGACTAGAGCAACTGTGGCAGCATTTCCAAAGACTGAGAAATACTGCCCAAAAGGAAAGACAGAAGATGACACTGTCTTTGGAATCTCTGTGTAAAGAAATGGAGGGTGGACTTCCCTTCCCACGTACAAGAAAAGACCAGATTGAGCCAAGGACAACACTGACCTGACCAAAGAGAAGGGCGAAGGAGCAGAGAGCAGAGTTGGAGCCAATGGATGAAGGTAGGTAGGACTTCACTTCAGGAACAAGAATAGTCTGCAATCGTCCAGCGGGGCAGCACGCATCCTTCTCTATGAGAGCCATACATGGTCACACACTCACCCTTTACTGAAAGCCAAACTCAGTGACTGAGCTCTTTCCCTCCCCAAAGTGCTTCATAAAATTCACCTCACCTGACTCTCCTTCCCTCTCTCAGCTGCCCCCTTCCTCTTCCCAAATATCCCTTTCTAGTCCCTTGTCTTTTAAAAAAAACATAAAAACTGTATATGTGGGAAGGAGTATGAACATGTAAGTGAGGCCCTCAGAGACCAGAAGAGGGCATCAGGTCCCCGAGCTAGAGTTAGTAGTGGTGGTGAGAAGGTCCCTGGGAACTGAACTCAGGTCCTCTGCCAAAGCAGTGTACGATGTTGAACACGAAGCCATGTCCACGCCCCTTCCTCATTGTCTGTTCCTAAATCTAAATTCCACATATGAGACAAAATATGTCTGGTTTACTTTGCTTGACATGATTACCTCCAGTTCTATTCATCTCCCTGAAAATGGAATAGTTTTATTCCTTTGTAGCTGAAGAAAGTTTCATTGACAATACCTATTTTCACGATTAGCCCCATAACATTAAAATTGCTGTTTCTAGATTGATCTTATAAACAAATATTCCTAATCTCCACAATAAAACGTTTTTTAAGGACCTACTTAAGCAGTATCAAAGACTGAATAATTGCTACATTAGTGTCCTTTTTTTAATAACTCCATCAGCTGGCAGCCATGAGCATCCAAGAACAAGTACTGATTGTGACATCATTCTAAGTTAAGATATTTATACTCAATTCTATTCCACTGTTGAAAGAACAAAAAGTGAGTATGCACATTATATTATTGGTTTTGTTATGTTCGAAGGAATCAAATATAAGCTGTTCCTTCTTTGAATTTTGATAAGTGCCTTCCAATAAAAAATAGAACAGTTTGTGTTGTCAACAACATTTTCCTAGCATGTAAAGGCAGCACCTTTTCTAGAAAAAAACATTGGTTAATTTTCAATCCAAAGTACTGGCTGGTTAATGACTTATTTACATTATCATTGCTAGTGGACTACAATATTTTTCCAAGTTTGATAACAGGTGAGTAACTTTGTTCATTTTTCTATTGTCCACGCCCCCTTTTAAGCTTTTAGTACTTAACTTACAAGTGTGATTTTTTTTTTTTTTGTGCACCTGAGTTTTAAGATTCTAAACCGCAAGAGCTTTGGTGGAAGGTTCTGGGCCAGTAGGGATGGCAGAGGGTGGTGATGGCAAAATGCCAAGGAAAGAAATAAAGGATGTTTTTGAACTGCTGTGTTTCACTGTGCTGGCACATCACACAGGTTAAAGTCTATTAAACCTCTGTTCAAAAACACTCGGCTGTGGCTCCCTGAATACGTCTCGGCACTGCAGAGTCCATTGAGCGCTGTGGGGAAATATGTAGGCTTTACTGTCCCCTTGTCTTGACTATTTTCTTTTGTTGTTGTATATTTAGTCTGTATTGTTACTGCAAGCATTTCAGAATAGGAAGGAATTATCACCGAAGTCTACAGTGATAAAAACCCCTAATCAAACTCCTCAATATTTATCAAGCGGACTGATGGCGACTGAGTAGCAGTAGACTATGTCCCACGGTGTTTATAAGAAACCAAAAGGCTGACTCCAAATCTACACAATTCCTTCTTCCAAAGAGCTCAAGCCTTGTGCATAGCAAAGCGAGTGCTCGGGAAAAAAAAAGTTGTGAAATTATCTCTGTACTGGAGTAAGACATGTTTGCTAAATCCCAGCTGTTTACAATGATATATTTCCAAATCCCATTACTGGATGTGAATCTCGGGGGAGAAATTCTCACTCTGAATTCCCAGATCCTAACAGGGCATGTGCCTCATTCTGAGGAGAAAACTGCCAAGTGAGGAAATAATGGAGCAAGAAGGTTGCACAGAACCAATGTCCTGTGTGATGAAAAATGTAGACCTTGCCAAGGGAAAACCTGAGTCACTGGGAAATAAGAAAACGTGTGATGGAAAGGATATCTTGTTGGGTCAAGACAGCTAGAGGATCTTTTGAAGATGAACCTTAATTGGTCCTTGCAGACAGCATGGCCTAGCATCACTGTGGATTTCAAAGTCAAATCTCTCCTCTCATGAATTCAGCAGAAGCTCCTTCCTTGCACAGTAAAGACACAAGTCCTTTCCACCCACTTAAACTTAGGTCGGGGTGAGATGTTTCCTGGAAACTAAACACCATTTCTGTTCACTTCAGAATCACCAATGCTAAGACCATAGATGTGAGGGTTTTCCAGTCTTAGACTCTTCTCCATTCTTTTCCTGATCCTACATGAGTAGGTCTAGAGGCACAAATATGAATCTCTTCATCAGAGGATGACAATCTCCAATTAGAATGCCATGTTGCTTTCCTATTTTTCAACCTAGGAAAGCAAATTCCATGCACAAGGGGAAACTATGTCAAGAGCTCCTTTCTGTCCTGTTGAAAATAACAGGGTGTGTGGTTCCAGTGATAGAAATAGCGACTCAATCAAAATAAAATCAAAGAAGCTCATTGTCGGAGAATATGAGCAATTCATGGTCATAACACTTTTAATGAAATTATCATTTTTTTTCATGCAGAAATAGATTGCTTATTTGATAAAAGCGCAAACTCGTAGATATTAACTTTTGAAGAGAGTAATAGTTTGTAATTGCCTTCTTACAGCAGACTGTAGACGTTCAGAGTTACAGAAAGAAATGTGATGAGCTTTCTGGCTCACCCAGACAAAGCACGCCAGAAAGCATATGGCACTCAGAGATAGAAGGTTTAAAACATTCGACAGTCCCAGGGTTCTTGCTGGTTGTAATGGGAATGGTTAACCTTATAGAATAGCAGATCTGCCTGTTACTAGGCTATCTGGGTTCTCCCTGTCAAGCCAGTACGTCCATCTTGGCATGATTCCAGACTCAGTGCACATGACCTTCACGGCGTTCTCGATGGAAATTAAAAAGTTAAGCCCAATCTAATCTTCCCTTCGAATGAGAAACAAGGAAGCAAGAAGAACCAGCTGCACAATTTCACAAAGGAACAACTAAACGAATCCAGACTATGAGTATTGTGGTTTGGATTGGATCTGAATGTGCCCCCTAAAGGCTCAGGTATTCGTGCTATTGGGAAGCAGGTAGAGTCTTTTAGAACTGGAGCCTAGTGGGAAGTTAAGAAAGCTACCGGAAGCACCTGTGTTTAGAAGGAATCGGTGAGGTTCTCAGGCCCCAGTCAATTGTGGGGTATTAAAAAAAAAACAAAGGATTTGCTTTTATTTTATGTATTTTATGTCCTTTGCCTGCAAAGCTGCACCACATATATGCATGGTGGTGACCCACAGAGGCCAAAAGAAGATGTTAGATCCCTGGAACTGAACTTGGGGGATGGTTGTGAGCTTTCATATGGGTGTCGAGAGCCAAACCTAGGTCCTTTGCAAGAGCAGCAAGCGCTGTTAAACACTGAAAGAGAAATAAGCCTGCAAAAGGACAAGGCTGGTCCCTCTGGGGTCTCTCGAGCCTGGTCTGTTTACTGATGCTGCCTGATGCTGTTCACTGCAACGTGACACGGGGAACGCATAGACTCGGCATACTACTACTTAAACTTCTTAATTCCAAAGATGTAAGTAAATAAACCTCTCGCTTTATAAAGTACCTTATATTTCATCGCAGTAAAGGAGAATGGACTGATACGGTGAGATGTTCTATAGAATAGCAGGCCCACTCACCGCCATGATATGAGAAAGGGGAGGGGAAAGGCACAGTGAAGGGAGACAGTGGGTGAGAACTGTTACAGGACTTAAAGGGGGTAGATGGGACATAGAAACTATAACCACTCTGATCAAAAGAACTACAGTTCCTTTAAATAGATCTTCGTCTTTTTAATCTGTTAAAAAAAAAAACAAAAAAAAAAAAACAAAAAAAAAAAAACAGGGACTTGAACAAATCTGACCACCGAGATGTTATTCAATGATTTGAGAAAATTACAATTGACTTTGGTAGATGGGAATGGGATTGTGGTGGTGTAGAAAACATTCTTCTTGGTTAATGTATAATAAAGGCAATCACAGTGGCTCCACCAATAATCCCGAACTGAAGAGTCTGGGTTGACCAGATTGCTGCCATTTTGAAAACAATGTGGTCTACATAGTAAATTCCAGGTCAACCTGTGATTCAGAATAAAACCCTGTCTCAAAAAGCCACATGAAGAAAGTTAATGTATGTTGAAGTAGGCTGTAATGAGCTGTCATATTTGTGATGTATTTTTTAATTTTTGAACAAAATAAGTAGAAAATGTAGTCAATGTTAATACTTGTTAAGGGTAGGTGACAAGTCTGTGATATTCTCCTACTCTCCTTTGGAATATTCAAATATTCCAATAGTGAGTATGGATGGTTAGGGAGTGTTAGGGAGACTTACTTCCAAACTACTAGCAATTTATGGGCAGCTATACCATTAAAGAAAAATCTCTCCCCATCAACTGTTAACTATCTACATATCCTCGAGGAGGTATGGAACCTTATAAGACCTTCCCCTAGCAACTGTTAGGTACCTATACACTCTTAGAAGCTACATGGCCTCATAAGCAATGTCCTTCACCATGAGGGCAAGTGCATGGCCCCAATAATGTACAGGTCTCCTCCAAGTAGTAACAATTCAAGATGGCAATGGCCAGGCCAGGCCCAGATGACAGTTGAACAAAATCATGATATATTTCTCACATAACAATTAATCCTGTCTATAACTATATACATATCAAAAAACTAAGAAAACACTTAATGATTATGTGTCCATTTTGGATTTTTATTGTTTCTTTTCTCAACCCACTTCAGTCAGCAATTTTGTCATAGCAACAATACGAGTAACTAACACAGCAAAATTTAAACATGTAAAGGCCACAGACAAGTCTCAGTCCAAAGACCTGGTTCATTTTTATTCCTGTCTAGTTGCTAGATTGACCAATATAAGGTGTGGCAGTCCATTCTTCCCCTTCATGGTTTTACATTATCAGTTCCAAGTATCAACTATGTAAATAAAGAAACACTTATTTTAATAAAAATACTGAATTATTGCCCAAGAAATGCAATACATATATCAATGATAGGCAGTCAAACTCTTGGGTAGTTGTTGAGCCCTTCTATGTCAACAAAGTTGTCATTAAGTGGATATTTACATTTAATGAACATACTACGTATATTGAATATAATGCGGTCAGACTCTCAGGTCATCACTGAGTCCTCCTATGTCACCAAACAGTCACCATGGGTCCAGCATCTGACCACCAGAAAGAAGAAATTAATAGTAAGCAACATAGAGATTCACGGCCCTTCACTCTAGAAATCCCAACCAACATGTCCAGGTCAAACCTATCCTATCTACAAACCTAGAAGGCTGTCACTCACTCAAAATGGTTTCTGACCATTGTTCATTGATTTCTCAAAACATGCCGAGAGGAATCCACAACCACTAGCAAGCAGGCAGTGCGGTGAAACAGTAGAGAAAAGCTGGAGTCTCCTGCTGCTGTTGCAGCTTTGACAGCACAAACAACAGAGAATTCGAGCAAGCTTCTCAAAATATGGCTCTGTCGAGGCCTCAGGTCCCCAAGACCTGCTCAGAGAACACATGAGAATCAGATCTATTTTCACAATGCCAAAACAGTATTTCTTCTTTCACCATGTTGACATTTGCAGAGATGGAGCAAAAGGAAGGTTGGATCAAACGTCAAATGCCTCAACATGAGGCAAGAGAATTACATCAATGTTCTAATAATATCCCCTGTGTTCTTCATTGCCATAAGAAAAAAAAAGCAACTTCAAATAAGTATTTTTTTTTCGGAGCTGGGGACCGAACCCAGGGCCTTGCGCTTGCTAGGCAAGCGCTCTACCACTGAGCTAAATCCCCAACCCCAAATAAGTATTTTATTGACTCTATCAGCTTTTGGGGACTATGTGTCTGTTTGCATGAATGTGTACATGGATTAATGTACTGTGTAGTTGTGAAACTTAGGACCTCACACTAGTTTGCTCAGGTTGCCATAAGTGAACAGCATGGACATAAACAACAGAAAGTAATTTTCTCATAGTTCTTGAGGCTAGAAGTCCAAGACCAAGGACTGGCAGGGTTGGTTTATTCTTAAGCCTCTTGCAAGGTGGACAGCTTCTCAACATATTTTCACATGGTCTTTCTTCCGTGCACACACAACCCAAGTTCCTCTCTTATAAGGACATCAGTTGGGTGTGCAGACAATTTAACTATCACCTCTATCATGCCTTTGACCAGAGTATCTATCTGGCTGATCCAGTTTGGTACTTTATTATCTGTTTCCTCCATTCTGGTAACTCCATGTGTATCCCAGTCAAAACAATGCTCTTGGTAGAAAAAGACAACCTTACCCGAGAGAGGGAGACCATATTTAGGTCAAGGGTATATGAGCAGCTGCTATAGTCCCAAGTTAGAAACCTGCAAGCAAACTTCCAAGGCTATTAATTATGTTGAACTCGGTCTCACCCTGACAGCTTCATGTTCAAGAACAGTCATGTTCTGAAGTTAGAGCATGCTGTGGAATTCTGTCTTTAGAGCACCACATGGACAATTCTATCTTGACGTATGAACATATATGAATTCCTACAGGAGACCCATTGACAGAGTGGGCCCCCCTAGAACGCCCTCTCTGACTTGCAGCAAATGTTTGCTGTTTATGAACACTCATGGAGGAGCTTTGTAAACTATGAGCTTCCTGCACCTTCCAAGTTTAGTTAGTTGGCTTCCTGAATCTTCTGATTCTCGCCCCATGAGAGAGTGTTTCAGTTCAGTGAAAATAACAACATGTCATCAGTTTAGGAAAACTAATAACTGGAGGCTGGGATGGCCCAGCAGTTCATGTGACTGCTGTGCACGTGTGAGGAGTGGAGCTCAGATCTGCAGAAACCACGTAGATGTTGGGTGGCCATGTCTCCTGCCTGTAATTTCAGCTTTGGAAGAAAGAGTTGGGATCCTCTGAAAAAGCTGGCTGGCAAGATTAGCCATGTCAGTGAGCTCTGAGAAACCCTGCTAAAAGAGGAATTAAGAGTAACTCTAGATCATAACCTCATGCCTCCACTTGCATAGACATGAATGTGTAACAATACACTCACACACATGCAAACCATGCATACATACATACATACATACATACATACGTTTGTACATACATACATACATACATACACACATGAAAATAGAAAAGATACTGAGATACTGGTGGTGGCTAACTTAACTGTTCTGATAGTTTCATATTATATAACATACTATAATAAACTTCTGGCTGCTGCTTTGCTCACTGAATCAGTTACTTCTCTGATGAATGGTGGATGATGTCACAAAACCATTCCTGGATAGAAGTTTCAGTCAAACTGCAAAAGGCTCATCATTTAAATATAACACAATAAGTTCACCAAAATGGCTTCAGACTCCAGATTCTAACAGTCGAGAAACTATCTCCTGCCACATTTTGGTTGTATTACTATTTGGTTGTATAGTACTATTGCTACAGGCCAGCCATGGTGGCTCATACCTGTAGTTCTGATGCTATGAAGGTTAAGGTAGCAGGATCACCATAGACTCAAGTCTAGCCTGGGCTACAAAGTGACTTCCAGTTTGGGCTTCATAGTGAGACTCTGTCTCTAAAATACAAGTAAATACAATCCACAGACCACTTGAAGAAGGACGACCAAAGTGCAAATACTTCGGTTCTTCTTAAAAGAGGGAACAAGGGGGTCAGAGCTAAACAAAGAATTCACAGCTGAGGAATGCCAAATGGCGGAGAAACACCTAAAGAAATGTTCAACATCTTTAGTCATAAGGGAAATGCAAATCAAAACAACCCTGAGATTTCACCTCACACCAGTGAGAATGGCTAAGATCAAAAACTCAGGGGACAACAGATGCTGGCGAGGATGTGGAGAAAGAGGAACACTCCTCCATTGTTGGTGGGATTGCAAACTGGTACAACCATTCTGGAAATCAGTCTGGAGGATCCTCAGAAAATTGGACATTGAACTGCCTGAGGATCCAGCTATACCTCTCTTGGGCATATACCCAAAAGATGCCCCAACATATAAAAAAGACACGTGCTCCACTATGTTCATTGCAGCCTTATTTATAATAGCCAGAAGCTGGAAAGAACCCAGATGCCCTTCAACAGAGGAATGGATACAGAAAATGTGGTACATCTACACAATGGAATATTACTCAGCTATCAAAAACAACGACTTTATGAAATTCGTAGGCAAATGGTTGGAACTGGAAAATATCATCCTGAGTGAGCTAACCCAAACACAGAAAGACATACATGGTATGCACTCACTGATAAGTGGCTATTAGCCCAAATGCTTAAATTACCCTAGATGCCTAGAACAAATGAAACTCAAGACAGATGATCAAAATGTGAATGCTTCACTCCTTCTTTAAAAGGGGAACAAGAATACCCTTGGCAGGGAATAGAGAGGCAAAGATTAAAACAGACACAGAAGGAACACCATTCAGAGCCTGCCCCACATGTGGCCCATACATATACAGCCATCCAATTAGACAAGATGAATGCAGCAAAGAAGTGCAGGCCGACAGGAGCCGGATGTATATCGCTCCTGAGAGACACAGCCAGAATACAGCAAATACAGGGGTGAATGCCAGCAGCAAACCACTGAACTGAGAACGGGACCCCTGTTGAAGGAATCAGAGAAAGAACTCGAAGAGCTTGAAGGAGCTCGATACCCCTTATGAACAACAATGCCAATCAACCAGAGCTTCCAGGGACTAAGCCACTACCTAAAGACTATACATGGACTGACCCTGGACTCTGACCTCATAGGTAGCAATGAATATTCTAGTAAGATCACCAGTGGAAGGGGAAGCCCTGGGTCCTGCTAAGACTGAACCCCCAGTGAACGTGATTGTTGGGGGGAGGGCAGTAATGGGGGGAGGGTGGGGAGGGGAACACCCATAAAGAAGGGGAGGGGGAGGGATTAGGGGGATGTTTGCCTGGAAACCGGGAAAGGGAATAACACTCGAAATGTAAATAAGAAACACTCAAGTTAATAAAAAAAAAAAGAAAGAAAGAAAAAAAAAAGAGGGAACAAAAAATATTCATAGGAGGAGATACGGAGACAAAGTTTGGAGCAAAAACTGAAGGAATGGCCATTCAGAGACTGCCCAACCTGGGGATCCAGCTCATATACATACAGCCACCAAACCCAGACAATATTGCTGATGCCAAGAAGTGCATGCTGACAGGAGCCTGATATAGCTGTCACCTGAGAGGCTCTGCCAGAGCATGACAAATACAGAGGGGAATGCTTGCAGCCAACCATTGAACCAAGAAAGGGGTCTCTATTGGAGGAGTTAGAGAAAGGACTGAAGGAGCTGAAGGGGCTTTCAACCCCATAAGAACAATATCAACCAACCAGAGCTCCCAGGGACTAAACCACCATTCAAAGAATACACATGGACAGACCCATGGCTCCAGCTGCATATATAGCAGAGAATGGCCTTGTTGGGCACCAATGGGAGGAGAAGCCCTTGGTCCTGCCAAAACTGGATCCCCTCCCAGTGTAGAGGAATGTCAGGGCAGGGAGGCAGGAAGGGGTAGGTGGATGGGTGGGAGAACATCCTCATAGAAAAAGGGGGAAGGAGGATGGGATAGGGGTTTATGGATGGGAAACTGGAAAGGGGAATAACATTTGAAAAGTAAATAAAAAATATCCAATTAAAACTCATCAGCTTAAAAAAATACAAGTAACAACTGTACACACACACACACACACACACATACACACACACACACACACACACACACACACACCATCCTGTAGTCATGGTTTCTTAAAGGGTATTTAACATGCCCTCTTGAAAAACTACTATCACTTTGCTAGCTAGACAGTGTCTGGCTCCTTTTAAATACTTACCCTTAAAGCCATAGTGTCAAAGTCCTTCAGGAAGGAAGAAGCCCCAGACCTTAATGGGATCATTATGTCAAAGAAAGAAGGCTAGGTAACAGCCAGCTGTCCCTGAGATACAGAAAGGGCAAGTTTTAGGGAGGCATTCTGGGAAAGATAGAAGGCAGTGGTGGGTAGGTCATAGGAATGGTATAATGAGAGAAGGGGAGAAGTGTGTGGAGAGGCAGAGTGGGAGGAAGCCCTGATGATATTTGATCAGGAAGGGGCTCAACTGCTAAATCAGGATTCAGGAGAATTGGGTTTGGAAGCTGAAGCGAGTAAAACATGACCTGCAGATTAGAGAAACAGGGGGAAAGACAGGCATGGAGGCTTAAGAACAGGGAAACTTTATCTCCTGCGTCACTGGAGTTTTGTTGTAGCCCTACAAATGAAGGGTTGAAAACGTCAAATTTAAACCAGAGGTTCGGGTTGTCAACGAATTATGGGGGCAGCCCAAGATCTGACTTGAAGGCTGTTTGAAACTTTTAGAAGACAAGCCAAAGGACTCTCTTTGAGAATAGAGGGGCTACTGACTGTGTTTATAGGTGTAAAATGAGCCAGGGCTAGCTGGTGTCTCCCCTGCCCCCAGAAATGGACATTTCCGGTGGAATCACAGAGAACAGACTTCAGGGGCCTGAAACAGGAGAAGGCTTAGGTCATCTCTGGGAACTGACTGAGCCCTCATCCACTTGTGTTCTGAGCAGGAGAATGGCCTGTGTTTTGGATAGTTCTGAGTGTAGTAAAGATGGCCCTCTTAGATGCTAGAGATCCAGTTAGATAAGACAGCAAACTTACCACTAATGCCAATGAGAATTAAGACAAATATCTTACTATATTTGCATGGTAATGAGGGAGCTAGAAACTATGGCCCCACATAGGGTGGGGTCCCAGGGTGGAGTACTGACTGGCTGCCATTTAGCCTTAGCTTTGAGAGCAAAGTGACTCTCTGAAGGAAACATAAGAAACCAGAACTGGGCTATATGATAAAAACCCTGTGAAAGGGGAGTCCTGGTGAGGCTGTAACCATCGAGGAAGCCCTTCTTGGGTTTTAATGTCCATGTTTAGGAATTTAGATGTAAGAATTAAATTTGTAGGAAGAAACAGTGAGTTTAGATGACCCCAAACTGCTAGAGCAACTTTAGTTAACGTCAGAGAGGCCACCATGATTAGGACACAAGACCAAAACACAATGACTAGAGTTCTATGGGGTACAGAGCTAAACAAAGGGTTCTCAAATGTGGAATATCGAATGGCCAAGAAGTACCTAAAGAAATGTTCAACATCCTTAGTCATCAGGGAAATGCAAATCAAAACAACCCTGAGATTCCACCTCACACTAGTCAGAACAGCTAAGATCAAAAACTCAGGTGACAGCAGATGCTGGTGAGGATGTGGAGAAAGAGGAACATTCCTCCATTGTTGGTGGGATTGCAAGCTTGTACAACCACTTTGGAAATCAGTCTGGAGGTTCCTCAGAAAATTGGACATAGTGCTACCTGAGGACCCAGCTATACACTCCTGGGCATATACCCAAAAGATGCTCCAACCTACACCAAGGACACATGCTCCACTATGTTCATCGCAGCCTTATTTAGAATAGCCAGAAGCTGGAAAGAATCCAGATGTCCTTCAACAGAGGAATGGATACAGAAAATGTACATTTACACAACAGAGTACTACTCAACTATTAAAAACAATGACTTTATGAAATTCTTAGGCAAATGGATGGAACTAGAAAATATCATCCTGAGTGAGGTAACCCAGTCACAAAAGAATACAAATGGTATGCACTTACTGATAAGTGGATATTAGCCCAAAAGCTCAGAATATCCAAGATACAAATTACAGACCACATGAAGCTCAAGAAAAAAGGAAGTCCAAAATGTGGATGCTTCAGTCCTTCTTAGAAGAGGGAACAAAATACTCACAGAAGGTAGAGGGTGGGACGGACTTGGGAGGAAGAGAGGAGGGGGAGGGAAAAATACAGAGTCTGTACTTGAAACTAGGGTGAGGTAGGGAAAGAGAAGGTGGGTTTCCTTAGGGGCAGAGCGGGGAAGTTGGTTGATTTCTTAGATAAACTGTGTTTGAAAGGGCAGTCTGTTTTCTCCTTTTATAAGGCTAGTGTCTTTGGTCAGGGTCATTTGCTTTTCTTCTGTAGTATCCAAATGGCTGGCTTCTTGGAACTTTAAGTTCAGTGTAGAGCCTTGGCTTGTGGGTAGAAGTTCTTTACTCTCCTTCTGTAGTAGCGAGCGATTTCTGTGGTGACTATATTCTGTAACAAATAGCACTGAATTTTTAGTCTAGTGTCTTATTTTTGCAGCAGGCCAGCTGGATTTGGTTTTAAGATGTGGGTTGTGTTCAAGTCTGTTCTACATAATAGAAAAGGACCCAGGCAGAAACAGCAGTGCCTTCCTAGGACGTATTTTTTTTATATCACAGAAGGTTTGAAAATACTGGTAGGAATTTATTATGAGTTCCTACTTGGAACTGAAACAGTCACTTGCATCAAAAATGCCAGTGTCAAGAATCCGGGTACACCGTGCCTATTGTACATCGGGTGGTAACAAGTCTCTATCTACACGGCTGGGAATGGGGAATGAAGAGTTGGAAGCTACAGTTGGGAGCTGGGTACTCACTAGAACACCCAGCTTTTTCTTTCCTGCAGTAGTCTCTCTCAGAGCAGTCTCTCATGACCACTTCTTGGGAAATCTTGCTCACCAGTACTGGGGTAAGTCTGCGGGTGACATAGTTTGATTATTT
This sequence comes from Rattus norvegicus, assembly GCF_021556685.1. Classification (NCBI taxonomy): domain Eukaryota; kingdom Metazoa; phylum Chordata; class Mammalia; order Rodentia; family Muridae; genus Rattus; species Rattus norvegicus. Next base: position 31,153,108 of record NC_141548.1, read on the forward strand.
CCTCAACACAGTGACCATCCACCTCTGGACATCGCAAAGACTAATGCCCAACAGGAACATAGTCAAGGGTCTGAGTTACAACTCTTTGTTCTCCTCTGGACCTCTGCCTGTGGCCATTACATCTAGGTGGGAAGGAGTCAATAGAAAGACCTCGAGTGAAATAATAGCATCTATGTTAAGCCACAGGCGCCTCTAAAGATCTCCAGGAGTGAATACCAACGTTTCGTTCAATCCTACTTCCTCTTGATAAACAAGAAGCACCAAACTCATATACTCCCATTAATATTCAACATTTAACAGGGCCACTTTAGATGAACCTATTCTGCTGCCATGTTTTCGGCGATGCTCACAATGACCAAGAGCAAACAAGAATGGTATTTGAGAGCATGATTCAAGGGCATGACTCAGCCCCAAACCAGAAGTCTGTACAACTAAGATGTATCTATTGCATTTAGGCAGAGTTACTGTCCCTGCTTGATCTAGTCATACCCTGACCAAGGTCACTGGGCCAAAAGAAGTTGCTGGAGTGTGGGAGGCCATAGTATAAGGCAACATCAGCTGGAGACATGGATGCCTTGTAGAAGTCCACAAAAGAGAATCTGTTTACCAAGTTGGAACTTATGCTGCTGCCTCTGCAACCCCAGCAGGTCGTCATTTCTCTCACAAAACACCATATGGGCTACCGGCTCCAAATTAAGCAGCCAGGAGGTCAATGGAGAGGATAAAGATTTAAATTTACCTGAAAGCCTTTTGCAGACCTTATAACACAAGAGAAAAGCACATCAGGCAGAGGAAGTTCTGACACTTGGTGGGAAAGAGGAAAAACTGTATTGACCACAGACATTTTCTGCCTAACCCACAGCATGTAGCATACCCAGGAGACTTTCAGATATCTAACACAGTCCCCATGTGGGAAACCATCTGAGAGAAGACTGGCCAAAAAGTATGGATTGATAGGAGTGGACATTAGAATTTCTAAAAGTCCACGCTGACCCCAGAGCAGAGCCAGCCAGCAGGGCAGCAAGCATCAGGCAGCAGTGCCCAGGCAAGTCTGGCCTGAACTAACTGCCAAACCCTTTGATCTTCTGTGGCTTGACACGCAGAAAACACCTGGCTGGGGGTTCTCAGAGACAAGTGATACAAAGCCCAGGGAAGGTTTTTGTAATGCTCTGTAGCACCGTGATTGGAGGGATACGAGCACGGTATTTCAAACGCCATAGGGAGCTGTACAAAAACTGCAGGGTGAAGAACCATCTCCCAGGGAAGGGTCCTGCCCGAGCCAGCTGCCCTGGAGGATGAACACCATGGGGGCAGCCTGTCCTTGTTTGGAAGCCTGGAAAAATGTCAGGAAGTTGACTGGACAAGAGATGACCCCACCAGCTGGCCTCTGTCTCACAGCTGTTTCCTGGGTAACACTGTTACTTTGTCATTTACTCCCGTGACACACGCCCGTGACACACGAGGAATACAAAAGGCGTTTGTTAAGAGGCTATCCTTGACGGTGCTCTCATGTTGGTTCTACAACACTTAAAGAGCGAAATGAGACATTCCATGTGGAATTTGTGAAGTCAGGTCCCTGGAGGAACTTGCCTGAGTTCTTCCCTTTTGCAGCTGGGAAGGTGGGCTAGACAGAAAATTGATTTGTTAGTGGCCAATTCACTAGCCACACTTAGCAATTTTGAAGTTTTCTTCCTGGAACTAACCAGCACTTCAAACCACCTTCTCCCTCTCGTTATTGTCCTATATATTCTCTGACCTTAAGGCCACATGACTTGGGTAAAGCCTTAACTGGAATAGTCATGAATCCAAGACCTGATTGGTGCTGGCTTTCTGAGGCGAAGAGCTATGTGTGGGTCTACATTTAAAGCAACGGCAAGCTCTGCTAAGAGACTTTCATGTGTGTGCTGTGCAGGAAAGGTTTACTGTGGAGTATGTTGTTCCCGCATGCTGCTCAAACATCAACCTCCTGTAAGCTAACCCATCCTCATACACGGTAAGTCATGATGAGCCAGCTGGATGAGTAGCACATGCCATCTTTAAAGAACAGGAGCACGAGAATCCTCCAGCCATGACATCAAACCAAGAAGGAGATGGGAAACAGCTATCGAGGTTTTTGGAATGGCCTCAGTAACTGTGCTACTGACAAACTCATCTTTGGACAAGGAACCCAAGTGACTGTGGAACCAAGTAAGTCTTTAATTTGTCTGGATTGGGGGCTAAGGGATCTTCTACCTAAGGAGGTTGGAAGTATGAGGAGATGTGAAAGGAATAATATCCGCACCTTTGGCGATCCAGTCGTGTCGAGGAAGATGCCTGGGAAGAGGTGAACTGTGGTTAGCGCCTCCATATTTAAAAAGTAGGATTTGGGGGATTTGGAAAAAAAGAAAAAGCACACATCTCAGAAGAACCTGAGGGAATTGTGCCTGCGCCAGAGAATTAAGTCAAACTGTAGGAGTGACAGAATGGGACAGCTCAGCAGAATCAGCATTAATGTGTGCTCAGGTGATCAATCCTACAGCAGTGACCCCAGATTTAAATAGTTCTGACCTTCCATAGGCCAGACTCTGTCCCCAGGGCACCACAGAATGAAAGGAGTGTCTGGACACGGAGCGCGAAGCCAGATTAAGTAGGCATTCACTACAAGTGTCACCACAGTCCTCTGTGGAAGGAAGGTGTCCAGGCACCCGTGTCTATCTGGTCAAGCTGCAGATAGACACTGTCACTAGAGAGAAATAAAGGTGGAGGAGTGTGGTTCTCTGTGAGACCAGATCCTAGAATAAAAAGTAGTGAGGATGTGCAACTTAAAAGTTGTCATCGAAATTCAACAGTTTCTTGCTATTAAAAAAGAATGGTGTTTCCCACTTGGAGAAGGCTACCAACTTTTGTAGTCAGGTAGCAGATTTGGACCCCTAAGCCAAGGGTCTACTAAGCCTGTAAGGTAAACCTCACTGCAAAGGTCCTAAAAAATACCATGATAAGCTCCGGTACTCACCAATCACCAGCCCAGCTTCTAGGAAAGCAAACAGGCTCTCTGCCCTGCTGCTCTGACTTTCTGCTTGTTTTCCAAGGTTAAGAGAAGGCTCTTAAGCTTGTAACCTTGTAATCTTAAAAGGCAGTCAGGAGGGTCCTGAGTATGGGAAGTGAAGAAAGCGAAAGATCTGGAGCCAGGAAGGAAAATCCAAGTCTGGGGCATCTTCAGACCCCCTAAGAGCACCTACTGCAGGGAAACAGAGCAAGGCAGAGACAGGCCTAAAGCTAAAGTAACAGTAAAGTAGGGAATCTTAAGTTTGCCATTGTTTGGAAGAGTTTGTAAAGTCAAGCAACTTGGACTTTTGCCTTTAAATGTCTATGACTTTGAAACAACTCACTAAAATAACAGCATGTCCCCACTCCCTGTGAGGTAGAGACCAGTTTCCCTAATCTCCCTTTGTTCCTAGAGTCTTCCTAATGAGTTAACTTGCTCTGATCTACTGGGCCAATGTCCCCCCAAGTATAGAATAGCAGAAATCGCTTCTCAAATCCATATGGCTTAAAGTCTCCTTTTAATTATATTTTAACTTCAAAAGTGAGTGAATTTAAGGAAAATGATTTGGCAAACTGCGGCAGGTAGATATGACCCTATTCCCCCTCCAAAGGAAAAGATGTGATTAATTGAAGTTTGCCAGACACCCCGGCAGGGCATTAGATTATTCTTTGAACTGGAAAAGCTAAGGAGCATCTAGGGGGTAGGACCCAGAATGGTTTTAAATAGCACCTTCCTTTTTAACCAACCAGTGCTGGACTAATGAGCTACGGCTGCAAACAGGGCCTTTGTCTTATCTGCAGCCAACTTTCTTTTGATTCTTTCTTTGGGAGCCTCTTTCAAGCTCTTACTTGCAAGGTTCCCAGGAAACCCCAGACTCACCGAATGATCGAATCTACACATACCAGCAGATCCCACTGGGTAGTCTAGCCAACCATGGAGAGTAAACCTGGGGATACCATGCAATAAGGCACCACCATGTAAACTTGTTCTTGACATTGTTCAGGGCAGGAGTTCACAAAAGGGTCATGGTCCTCAGAAACATCATCCTAGATGAGGGTGGCTGTAAGATATCTCACAGTGCTCTCTGTTGTTGTATATCAGCCTTATATCACAATATTGCTTTTGGGGTGCTCACCTTGCACCAGTTCTTTTCTTCAATCTCACAGTGATCTTTTGAAATTAGTTATCACTTTGTGTTTTTGCAAACCAGGAAAATGAATCCAGGAGGGGGTTGCCCAAGATCACACAGCTTAGCCAAACCCTAATTTGAGTCACCTGTATGGTTCCAGCATCTGTGCTTTGAAGATCCCTGCGGTTCTGCCAAGCTGTACCTGCAGACATGCAGGGTTCATGCTGTTCAGAACAGCCACCCCTTCAGGACTCTGTGCTGTTTCCTTTCCAGCCACCATTTCCAACAACTCCCTGGCCAAGAAAGGGCTCCTACCCCCATATCCACACCAGCCCTCTCAAGAAGCAGGGGACAGGCTCGTCACTCATGCTACAGCTTTAGAGCCTCAGAGTTCATAACACAGAAAGGCCCAGACAATTAGAATATCTACCTGCCTCCCAAGAGGTCTGGCTAACTCTTATTCCTCTTGGTCACTGGCTCTTCAGCAGCTCCCTCTCCCCTATTTCTTTCTCATAAGCATCTCCAGGAACAGAGTCTTTATGCATGCAATTCTCTACTTAGAGCCATTCTTCCACCAGGGACTGGTATAGCTTTCTCCCAACCCCTACTTAGAAATGTGAGACCTTCCCAACCCACCCACAAACCCCTTCTTCCACTCTATTATTTATAGTCCTTTAGTCCGTCTAAAACTGTCTGTGGATTTATTACCTACCTCTCGTGGTCCATGGAGATAAACACGTTAAGATTTACTTTCCACAAAGACATTTAAGACACTGACTGTATTTTGTTACATAAATGATTCAGTCCATCAGAGGGCACCTCTGTTGTGGTTTACCGAAATGGAAGTATGCTAGAACACTGCAGCACCAAAGCAGAGCCCTGATCTGCAGCCTGGGGCACAGCACTGTCACCTGTGCCAAGCACTATTTTAGGTACAAAGCATCAGCACAAAGAGAGCAGATCGAAATTCTTACCTGTAAAGGCAAATGACACAAGATAAAAGTACTATAGGCTGCAACAAGCCAAGATCCAAGAAGGCACATGAAGGAAGGACTGGTGTGTCATTTTAAACAGAGGAGTCTCGTTGGAAAGCTGGCATTTGACAGGGCAGAATAACCCCTTCAGCTTCCCGGAGGAATGGGACTTCCAGGCAAAGGGGAGATAGTGCTCTCCGGAGTGTGTGAAGAATGGTCAGGAGGCTATATGTCGGAATGAAAAGGAATCCCAGGGAACAAACTTGAAAGGGAGGCTGAAGAGATAGTTTAGTTGGCAAACTGCTTACTGTGCAGGTAGAGGACTTGAGTTCAGATCTCCAGAACCATATAAAAAGCCTGACATAGTGGCACTTGCCTGTCATCCTAGTACTGGGGAGGCAGAGACAGGAAGATCCCTGGATCTCACTGGCCCGATAGTCTTGCCAAATCAATGAGTTCCAGGTCCCGTGGAAGATTCTGGTCCAAAAAAATAGAGAATGATAGAGGAAAATACCCAACAACTCTCTTGCTTACACGTATGTGCATGTGTGTGTGTATGTGTGTGTATGTGGGGGGGGAGGCTTAGGAAAGGACCCCAGCCACACTTTCTGTGTCTACCTCCAGTGACATTACCTGTAGAATGGACCTAATAATTCCAGTTCATGAAGTTGTGTACAATGTCTACAGAAATAATATAGAGAGCAGTGTTTGTTAAGTAATATAAGGTTTTGTTGTGAATGGTAATTTTACATAGTTACTATGAACTCTGGGACAGACCTAACTCCCTTGTGTTGGTGGCCCTTACTCAAGAGTACCTTGCCCTTGCTTGTCCAGTCGATGCATGACCTGGTGGCCGTAATCTTACTTGAACCTTTCTATAACTATTTCTGTTCATGATGGCCAGTTAGCATTTCAGCAAAACCAACACGATTCCTTTCCCTTAGGGAAAATGGGATCGTCAGCAAAATCTAGGGATAAGAAATGGCAGAGTGAGGAGCTAGTAGCCAAAAGCTTAAGGGCTTCCCTAAATGTCAACATTCAGAAGATAAAAAGACGTTAAAGGGGCTGCAAAATGCAATGGTTAGCTCTGAGAAGCCTTCACAAGATTCCACTCAAACCTCCCTCATCCTGATCCACCAACCCTATCCAAACAGATGAGGCAAACTGAACGGGATAAAGAGCAAAGAATTCAACTGATGACTAAGCTAGTGCTATGACAGTGCAGCTTAGCTATGGAAGTGGAGGGTTTGCTCATCACAGAACCTTAGAGCAGCACCTTAGAGCAACAATTCTCAACTTGTGGGTCATGACCCCTTTGGGAGTCGAATGACCCTTTTACAGGAGTTGCATATCAGATATCCTACAAATCAGATATTTACATTATGGTTCATAACCATAGAGTAATTACAGTTATGAAGTAGCAATGAAATAATTTTATGGCTGGGGGGGGTCCCAGAAAATGAAGAACTGTATGAAAGGGTTGCAGCATTAGGAAGGTTGAGAACCACTGCCTTAGAGCCATAGTAACACAGTGTTGATAAATGAAGCTTCTCAGGAAATTGGGGGTGGGTCTAAATTTGAAACTCTTTATTTGTTGTGAAATTACAAGAAAATATCAGGACAAATGTATTAGGATTTTTTAAATAAAATACTCTATGCATGATTGAAAACTCTATCCTGAAACTTAATAAGAATAAATTTTCTACAACTACCTTGAAAAGCCATAGGTTAGGTTTCTGGTTCTGGCCCTCTGGTCAGGAACTAGGACCACAGAAAGTCCAGATGAGAAGAGTCTCTCAGAGTGAAAATAGTGATCATGGTATAAGAAGGAAGGTTAGAAACAAGGAAAAGACATGAATGAAAGCATTAAATGTACTGTATGTATGTATGTATGTATGTATGTATGTATGTATGTATGTGTCTATCTATCTATCTTCTATCTATCTATCTATCTATCTATCTTTTTTCGGAGCTGGGGACCGAACCCAGGGCCTTGCGGTTGCTAGGCAAGCGCTCTACCACTGAGCCAAATCCCCAACCCCCTATCTATTTATCTATCTCATCTTGGTTTCTTTTCTTTCTTTCATTTTTCATTGAGAACTTGCTGGTTAGCAAGGCTGGCCTCAGACTAACTGATCCCCAAGATTCTATTCTAGCTAGGGTAACACCTCTCCTGTAAGCCCTGAATCTGGGGGCTCTGCACAAGGCATCAGGGACTCCTATCTCAGAGAAACACAGACAGTGACTCCAGAAAAATTGGGAAGTGATGGTGTTCTCCTGAAAGTGTCATCCACTGGTAACGTGATCCAGTGTTTGAAACCCAGGGTTTACGTTCAGTGGTTTGTCTGCCAGCAGTCTTTCTAATGGCTCCAAAATTCCAAGTCCACTGGGGAAGCCATTATGTCTTACAGGGTGACATGTGAGTTTTTCTCATTCTAGAGGAAATAAAGAAGTGGGAACGGGTACGAGAAAATGGAAACCCTAGCAGTCCTGAGTGACTGGTACTGTCAGCTTGGTCTCTGCCTTTCAGAGGATAATAAAAACATGCAAAGGTTCTCCATTGTCTATTGCTTCCAGGGCAATGGTGGGATTTGTTGAATTTTTTTATGTCTAAGGAGACAAACACCAGAGTAACAAAGAGAAGGAAGCAAGCAAAATTACGCTATAGCCAATTGCAGTCTGATTGATGCTTGGTAAATTGCATCTGAGCAAAAAGTACTGTGTTTCATTTTCTCCTTAAACCATTTCCACTTGAAATTCAGAATTATCTTCAGTGTTAAGAGTCAAATGTTTAAGGCTGAGCCTTTGGGAGTCTTGAGGGAAAGGAGATTGGAGAAATAAATCTTTACTATCTGTTGGGACACCGACCACACTTCCCGGTGATCTTGTACTTTCTTCTCTGGTTCCTACCTGCAGTGATGGAAGTCAATATATGTGCAGAAAGTGAGAGATTCAGTTCTGAAAGCTGCCTGTCACCCTCTCTTACTTTGCTTTAGCCCTGTCCTGGCATCTCATAGATGGAGACTTTGTGCTCACTTTCCTCTCCAAACGTTCAGCTCCTGTTACCTTCAAAAGCAAAGGGCGTGCTGTGCACTTGGCCTCCTGTCTCATCAAGGGCAACTTTGCAGTTCTCTGAACTGCAGCCTCTACGGGCTGAGGTGCAGGCTGAGAAGCAACACACAGATGTTCAAGCCCAGGCCGAGGGCTAGTCCCAGGCTGGTTATCTGTAAAGCAAGATTGTAATGTGCTCCTGGGACACCCGACAGATGTTTTTTGGAGCTGGCATAAAGCTCTTTGTGGAGCCCCGTAAGTTGATTGTTTTCCCTATATTTCTATGGATAATTTGAATCCTGGGATCAGAGCTACCACCCATCTTATGTTACAAATTATAACTAGTAGATTCACTTACTTATATTTCAGAGTTAGAGTGGGGCAGACGGAAGTAGGCCAGGGTGATGGTGCTGAATTTCTAACATGCTTCTGTAACAATTTTTACTGTTAAATGTATAGGTATTAAAACTCTAGACCTCATTTATTTCTTAAATCTACAGATCAACCTAGAAAATACAAAGAAATCTTTTTTTTAAATTACATCAGTAAATGTATCACTTAAGAGGAAAGGAGGCAGTCACAAGGGGTGCTTGGACTCAGACTCCCTAGGAAATTGTTGGCTTCCTTGTACACACCTTTGGCTGAGCTAACTGGCCTGCATGCCTCCTTACAGAGCACAAATACCTACAGCTCAGAAGGCTTCAGAAACAGGCGGATAGCCGAGTCAGAATAACCAGGCAGAACAAATTTCGGGCCTTAAGTGCAATGCTATACAGGCAAAGAGCCTTGAAATTCTCAGTGGCATTTATTTATAGATGTCACAATTCTTAGAGAACCAGTAGGATGCCCTGTGTGGTTCTACAATGGATAATATCTAAGTTTGCAAGTCATAAAGCGCATTCAGAAAGGATGCTGTCTTCTCTGTGTGTTGTTTCCCAGCAGGTAATTTTAGCATTATAGGAGTGCACGTAAGAGGAGAATGTCAGAAAACCAAGTGGTATTGTCCAAGCAAATATACCTGGAAAAGTGTGGAAATATAGTTATATATATGGAATAACAAGAGACTATTCTCAAAAGATGAACATTGAAATTTTTCACTTAAATCTTATTTTCAAATATTTGTTTAAATCGAATACAGAATAGTCTAAGCTCCATATGACAACTATGATGTACATTCTACTTCTTCAAAAAGGGAGGTCCAGCTTAAGCCAGACATCTGTTTTCTTTAGTTGCCATGACAACCAGATGCCAATGAATTGATCGAGTAAACTTTTCTTTCAATTGTTTTAAACATATGGATCTTAGAGAGAGAGACTAAGAAAACCTTTTACTAAATCAATGCACTACGTTCAATTAGGAGATCTAACTAATACACTGAAGGCTCAGAATGTACATGGGTGAACCTCTTCAAACATCCATCTTGCCAGTTATATTATAATATTCGTATTATTCAGATATGATCTCCCTAATCAAAAAAATGATTATTGATGATAGTTTCTTAATGAGTTTAGATTTTAAAATCCACACTAGCAGCCGGGCCCAGAAGCACACACCATATACTATTGGCACTCAGGAAGCTGAGGCAGGAGGATTGAGAATGTAAAGTTAGCTTTAACTACTTAGTGAGACCCTGTCTCCACCAAAATCCAAGCGAACCTTCAGTGTCCAACTTACTCGGATTGGATCATACTCTTGAATAGCTGATAAGGTAGGGTTTTGCGTTTGCTTTGGTTAGTTTGGTGGGTTTGTTTTAACAAATTTCTAACTCCTAAATCTCTTGAAAAATCAACCACAGTACATCGCAGGCCACAAACAGGATAATGAACAGGAGATACCAGGCTCTGAAATGAGAGGCAAGGAATGAAGACTTGTGGTTTCCAGCCGTTAATGCTGGGGTTATCAGTTTCGCTGTCAGCAGCTTCAGTGTGTTAGAAAACTAAAAAGCAAAGGTTTTCTCAGGAGGGTTGGGCACAGATAATTCTGAGAAACCCTTTGAAAAAAAAAAAAGAAAGAAAAGAAAGCCAATCTCGTCTAGAGCCAAAGCCAAAATAGTCAGAATCTTAGGAATTAGTCTTCTGCCCTGAGTGCCAGAACAGATTCCAATCTTTCATTTGAGCTTCTTGGTGGAGAAAAAGGCAATGGAGAATCATCATGTACTCACGAGGAAGCCTTCTCTGAACAGCTTGTTCTCTTAGGATATCCCTGATCTGCCCTGATCTGCCCTGATCCAGTTCTTCTGTAGAGAACTGCAGGCGCCTTCTCATAAAGAGTCACTCCTCTCAACCAATCTGGCCAAATGACTTGGTTAGTTTCACTAACACAGACCCCATCACTAAGACCCAAACCCAAATGCTGGATCGAACATTTAAAAGGTCAATCTGTTTCTACTTGCACATGCATTACCAAGCTTTTCTGTTAAGGGAGACCTGATGCCTTGATCATAGCCTATAAGAGATAAAAAGACATTGTAATTCCACATAGTTTTCATTTGACACCAACAACTCCAACTGTTTTTTTTTTTTTTAGTAAATACTAAGGTCTGTCTGTGGTCACAAGAAAAGTTACTGTAGAAAGTCTGAAATGAAACACAAAATTTTACACAGTTCAGGAACTTCGATCAGTCAGTTGTCTTTTCAAAGCATCAAGATTTCCAGTTTTAAAAAAAATGGGAAGAAAGTGAATTCCTGGATTAGTGGAAGGTTGTATTCGAAGCAAGGTATGAAAGAGAAGAGGCAGTTAGAGGCTCCAATTCTGGGACCAGCATTCATTTGATAGCCCCTTTTAGAAAAAAAAAACAGGAAATGGGCTTAGCTGGTTTTAATCTCCAAGTACTTTCTGAGAACGGTAGTTGTTCTACTCTGATGGTGTGTGCCTGTAATCCTAGCACTCAGGATATGAAGACAGAAGAATCACGTGTTCAAGGTCATCCTTGTCTATATAGCAAGTTCAAAGCCAGAATGCATGAGACCCTGTCTCAAAAGAAATGACTCGGGGTTGGGGATTTAGCTCAGTGGTAGAGCGCTTACCTAGGAAGCGCAAGGCCCTGGGTTCGGTCCCCAGCTCCGAAAAAAAGAACCAAAAAAAAAAAAAAAAAAGAAATGACTCAAAGAAGATAGCAAAAATCTGTAAGCCCAGCACTTAGGAGACTGAGGCAAAAGGGTTGAGAGTTTGAATATAAAGGCTGGAGAGATGGCTCAGCAGTTAAGAGCACTGACTGCTCTTCCGAGGGGTCCCAGCAACCACTCGGTGGCTTACAACCATCAATAATGGGATTCGATTCCCGCTTCTGGTGCATTTTAAGACAGCAACAGTGTACTTATATACATAAAATCGATAATTCCTTTTCAAAAAAGAGTTTGAACACAACCTGGAATACATATAAAGATTATCTCAAATATAAACAAAAATTACTCAAATCAAATTGTAGTCCGGCCCTTAGAAAAGAGCGAGGTCCACCCTAACGGAGATAAATCTACCATTTACTTTCAGTGGGATCTCCTCTAGTCTACAAAACAGGAAAAACACCCTATAATAATTTCAACATTGCCATCTTCCGAATTGATTATGCAGACCTGTTTAGAAGTTTGTGCTCTTAATTGACAATAATGTAAAATAGGTACACATTGAAGCCAAAGGACAAAATTGAGTGTTATCCTCAGAAATACTATCTGCCTCAGATGAGACACAGTCCCTCCTTGACTTGGCATTCACCAA